>NC_134484.1:391465968-391765968 GCF_040206685.1 Ascaphus truei | reverse complement strand
GTGGGTGGGTAGTATTATCCCTAAACTTATACCATTGCCCACTCCACTGTACCGTCAGAATTACAGTGTCTATCCACCTAAGGTTCACCACACCTGGTCCTTTGAGCCATGTAGAGTGTTGAAGGGGTTTTGGGTTAAGATAAAACACCACCAGATATCTTTTCAAACCGATGAGTACCTACCTTGTGTTTTTTACATTACCCACTTATGAGTATAGATGCATGAACCTTCCATAGCCACTACAGTGATCCATAATAGCTGAGCAATAGCAAGTAACACTTGATACCTATGCCTACTGGGGGCCTGTAGTAGACTCTCTAGACCTGTTTAGTGTCTATTTTAGTACAGTATATTTAGTAAAATATGAACATCTATACTGTTTTTATTACACCTTCACTTGTTGGTAAATAAAATACGAATACATTTCGCTATACACACCTTTATTTTCACCCCTGACCACTTTTATTTTATAACGGTTAGCGGTGCGCCTACAAAGGGACTCTTTCTGTGTACCTCTCTAGATACACCTGTTATAGATCCATTGATTTATTCCCTAGGCAGCACGCCTCAACCACCAAGGGGTTAGAGCGAGGTCCCTACCTATAGTTGTCCACTCTCTTTCAGGGCCAGTTTAACCATTAGGAAAAGTAAGGCATAGATCCACAGGAGGTTCTATTTTAGTGCCAATAACATAACGAACCCAAAATAGGTAAGATACCTTAATTTCCTCCTTATTAATGGGTACCCTCAAAGCTAATGATATGAAAAAATAAGGGCCATTAGCAAAACAATCAAGGTAATTATGGGAATTATGTAGCCTAAAAATATACACTACCCATGTGCATTGGGAAAGACCGTTCTTTGGGTACGTGAGTTGCTCATATGTTATAAACTGTATTATCATGACCTTAATACCCCACCCATGAATATGTTTCAATTTTAAATAAAAATACTTACTTAACAGCAAACCTCAGCCATTTTCAATGCCAAACAAAAGGGATGGCTATTTAAGAATCTACTTCCACTGCTAGTGCTACTCCTGCTTCTGCTGTAGGCAGAATAAAGAGTCAGAAATGTGATGACAAGGGGCTAGAGATCTGCATAGAAGGGGTGATTGTTAACCATCATAAATGAATGGGTGCCCAAATAAAAAATAAGCACCACTAAGACGCAGTGAATTTGGAAGTACCTCCTTGACCGGATTAATGCTTTGGGCAATACTGTTTGCATGATAGATATGCTTAAAAAGTGAAGGGCGGACACTAAGGACAAAGTTTTTTTTTAAATTGCTGACCATGCTTCTTCATGGCCAAGAGCACAGGAGGAGGCCCACATGAGCGTCTGCAATGGACAAGGATGGAAGAACTGCTCAGCTCTTTGATTTCCTACTACCAGATCATGGGGCGACCTGGCCTGATGTTCTCCACAGATCATGAGAGACCTGGTAAGTGACAGTACAGTATAATATAATACAATTGATATCAATATCATGTGTTAATGTCACTTTAAAAACAACCTAGAAAATATAAGCAAACATTGCAGTGAACTCACACATACAGGTGAGTACTTAGGTAAATAACATATCTGACATGCTTACATGTGTGCTCTCATAACACCTGTGTACCTCAAATCATAGTCCTGGATTTATGCAATCATTTATAATCTTAGCCATAGCAATCATGTTCAAAATAATCACTTTTAAAGTATTTTACATCACTTTTTATCCAGGTATGTTATACTGTAGCAAAAACAAAAAGCTTATAAACTATAGCGTTCCTCAGCTGTCATTCATGTGTATGTGAGTAAATTCATCACTGTGCGAGTGGATAATGACAATATTAACAAGTGTGACAGTACAATAGAGAGGCAAAAAGAGAGGGGAGAAGATGAAAAGGTGATGAAGAATGGTATGTGAGTAAATGTCTTCTCAAGTTTAGCAACAATTTGTGAATCAGGCCCTCTATATATTCTAATGCTAAAATGTTGTATAATTCAAGATACATGTTTAAAAATGGCTGGTTGGTCTAAGAAAATAATCATATGGTGCTTACATGTACTCAAGGGATTATTATGCATGTGTTTGATGATATGATGTACGTTTTTTTCAGGGCCATCTTTCACACAACAGACATGATTGTCCCAAAGGGCTATGTTAGTGGCTCAAGAGCCACAGGTTAAAGAGGAGAAGCCCAGATTGAGTAATAGGAGCTCCCATTCACCCTTACCCTTGCAGAGGTCAGTGAAGAGCCTGAGTTGCCATGTGAAGCTCTGCTGACCCCATAATGGCTCCCCTGTAGAGGTGGCCAAATTTGTTTGCAACTTTGGATCCGCCTTGGATCGCCCGGTTATACTATTATTATAAGACAAAGGGGCATATTCTAGTAGCAATCATAAAAAAATCGCTGGACCGGTTACGCCGCCAGTGTTTTGAGCGTTGTTATCATGGTATTCAAAAAGCCTTGTATACCTGCGACAGCAAAATGCCCAAAACTGGCGATGAGCCAGCTACGTGATGTTCGACTCTTTCTAAAGAGCTTACCCGGCAATCTGCAGCTATCTGGTCCAGCTTCATAGAGAGCTGCACAGAGAGAGACGCCTCTCCCTACACATATCTCATCAGCGATCACAGGTTTTTAATAAAAAAATGAATACTAGTGTACATGAGCAGGGTGACTCCGGAGCAGAACCGCGTTGATTTCAGGTCCGGAGACCCCTGCTTCCCGAGATACAGGCCCTGTTATGGGTTGCCGGTATCTCCAATGCATTTAAATGTCTTGCGTCATGTGACCGGGAGATTTAAATGCATAGGAGATACCGGCACCCCATATCAGGGCTTGAAGCAGGGTGTCCCCGGACCTGAAATCAATGCGGTTCTGCTCCGGAGACCCCATGCACACGCACATTAGTATTAAAATTTGTATTAAAGCAGCTTCTAGCTGCTAAGGTAATGAAGGAGTTCAACCTCAATAGCCTGTTTATTAGGCGCAGAGTAGATGGATGAAAGGGGTAGAAAGCCCCAGTGTGGGTGGTTAGGCCTTCCGGGAAGGTTTCAGGAAGAGTTAACCCCTTCACTACTACAGCAGTGGTAACCGCTATTGTAATGAAGGGGTTAACCAGTCCCGCTACCCGCTGAAAGACCTACACACCCACCCTTAGGACTACTATCCCCTTCACCCAATCCCTCTTCCCCCAATACACAAAAATAAACATAACAACCCTACAACCCACTTCCTCTACCCCCAACAACCCCCGCCCCCAACACATACAGTACAGTAATGGGCAAAATTACTATTATCCACATATGGATAATAGCTCATTTGCCCATTCAAAATCAAACATTAGCCAGCCAGCATAAATAATAATACACAGGGTATGGGGCTATTGAAAATATGTCCTTACTCGTGAGTGTACTTAAAGTGAGTGTCCTTAAACCAGGGTATGTCTGTATTAACTTTACAGTTCCAGAGCATTTTCAGAATAATTCTGACTGCTTTATTTTCTTCCTGGTAATTACTAATGATCTACTCATACACTATTTCTGACAGTTCTTCCAGTCTAATCAACATTTTGAAGTAAGGGCAGCTTTTAGCTGGCACTAAATATCTTGTGTTTTTAGCATAACGTTAACAATAATGGAGGTCTGAGATACTCAGTTAGTACTGTAGGTAAAGTGCACATTATCATAAGATTTGAATATGAAGAAGCCAAAAGATGGTTAAAATGTAAGGTTCCCTTATTTTTAAAGAAAATGGCTGTACATCGTAACGTTAAACAGCTTTGAGGATTTGTGTTATGGATATGGATACTGTAAGAGTCATGTGCAGAGGTACACACAGGGAGACAGTTTTGGGGTAATTAAAACTTGGCTTTATTTAGCCGGGCCCTTTAAACAATGTACAGCATACAAAAATAAACAAACGGACTAGCCCTGTGTAAGGGCTAGCTCACTTCCAAGTCTCTATCTGCAAGACTGGGAGGAGAAGCCCCTTACCAGCATATCACCCCAAAATCTCAAGAGTTACATCAAAGCAGTTGACATTCAGGTCTGTCTCTGGTTCTGGGTCTGGATGGGTGTTCGTTGGGGGCCAGCCTCTAGTAGGTTCCTGGGTATGCTGCATGCTGGAAGAGAGTACTCCTTCATAAAGTGCTGGGGCACGAAACATGTAGGAGGTTTACATTTCTGCTCTTCTATATGGACGAATAAAGATTCATTTTTAAATCTATTTTTTGACCAACTCTCTCTGGCTGTGCGTTACACTTTCTCTGGATTTGGATGCTCTAACAGTGACAGCACGCCCAAGGACAGGCACAGGACGGGGGTACTCCAGACATGTGTGTAACAGTCTTTCATTATTGTTTGTGTGGTTCAGCTATATCCAGGGATCATCCCAATGAGGTGTAGAGTGGTGGGATAATTCCCTTTACTCTGCTTCTTAAGGGATTATTGGTCCCCATAAAGATTTCAGACCACTGAAGTACTGTACCCATTATATTCACAAAAAAAAACTTGTAGCAGTGCTGTGGATTTATGTGGAAGATTATTGCCAGTTATATATGGTGGATCCGGCACTAGAGCGTTTATATCACTGAACATTTTCTACTCTGGAAGAGAGGTCTGTTCCCTTGGTATCTTGTAATTCCGCACACAGTCATCATGTGTGCTCAAGAGTCTCCTGGTTAGTTCACAGCAGGAGGCTTTTACACTGGTTTGATTAACCAGGTGGAGACTGATTAATTGTTTTTAGCTGCAATTAACCAGCTCCCTACTGGATTCCTCAGACCACTGAGGCTTTCTAGTAAAGACTGATTGAGACAGGGTTAATTCCCTTTTACAGATACGTTAAAATGGGATAACGTAATGTTAAATAATTAGCAATTCTGTGGATCTACCCCTAAGTCGTTTGAGTAACAACATTTCTGGGGAGGAAAAAAAATTGTGCATTCAATGTAGCCGCAGAGCCGCCAACAGGAGGATAGCTGGGATAACTGTCCAAGGCCTAGTGAGTCAGTGGGTTGTTCACCAATCTGTAACCCTAACATGCCATATCCACAGAAGGGCCTCTCGGGCACATACATCTTGCTCCTCCCTCCCCCATGGAATGGTGAGAGGGTATTTGGCACCCTAGATGAACCTTCAGCAGTGTGCGCCCCCCCCCCCCCCCCTAATTTCTTATTCTCCGGAATTTTTTGTATGTCGGTTGGACTTGTCCGAAAGAAGCCTCTCTCTCTCTCCCCCTCAACCCCTCTATTTCTCCTCCTAACCTATGTCTCTCTCCCCACCCCTAACTCTCTCCCCAAGAACGCTCTCTCTCTTCCCACCAACCCTCTCTCTCTCTTCCCTCCCAGTCCTTTCTCTCTCCTCCTAACCCCTCTCTGTCTCCTCCCCAGCCCTCTCTCTCTCTCTTCCTGACCCCTCTCTCTCTCACTCTCCACCTCTCTCTCTCCTTCCCACCCTCTCTCTCCCACGACTCTCTTTCTCCCATCCCTCTCTCTCCTCCACCTCTCTCTCTTCCTCCTTCCCCCTCTCTCGCTGTGTATCTCTCTCTCCCAGTCCTCTTTCTCCCTCCCCCAAGTCCCCTCCCTCCCCCCTCTCCCTTCTTTCCCCCTCTTCACCCCACTCCTCTCTTTCCCCCACCCCCTCTCTCCCTCCCACCCCTCTCTCACCACCTCTCTCCCCCACCTCTCTCCTACTCTCCCTCTCTTATTTTTCTTCCCCCCACTACCCCACTCTCTCTTCACATTCCTCTCTCTCACCCCCCATACTCCTCTCTCACCCCATCCAACTCTCACTCCCTGCCTACCCATTTATCTCTTTCTCTCCTCCTCTACCCACCCCTCTCTCTTCACCACCCTCTCTCTCTCCACCTATATCTCTCCCACCCCTCTCTCTCTCTACCACTCCTCTCTCTCTACCACTCCTCTCTCTCTACCACCCCTCTCTCCCACACACTCTCTCTCTTCCTTCTTCCCCCGCTCTCGCTGTCTCTCTCTCTCTCTCTCCCCCCCTCCAGCCCTCTCTCTCCCCTCCACCCCTCTTTCTCCTTCTTCACCCCCCCAAGTCCCCTCCCTCTCCCCTCCACCCGTCTGTCTCTTCCTCTTCACCCCCACTCCTCTCTCTCCCCCACATCCCTCTCTTTCTCTCTACCACCCATCCCACTCTCTTCCCCCAACCATCCTCTCTCTCCCCCCCACCCTTCTCTCCCACCCACCCATCTCTCTCTCCCACCCCTCTATTCCAATCTCCCTCTCTTTTTTTCTCTTCCCCACCAGCCCCTCTCTCTCCCCACCCACCTCTCTCTCTCCCCCACCACTCCTCTCTCTCCCCACTCCTCTTTCTCTTACCCAATACTCTCTCTCTACCCCTCCCTCTCTCTCTCCCACCCCTACCTTTCCCCACAAACCCCCTCTCTCTCCCACTTACCCCTCTATCTCTCCCCTCCCCCCTCTCTCTTTCCCGCACCCCACTCTTTTATGCCTCACTCCTCTCTCACCTCCCCCTCCCCAATACTCCTCTCTCCCCCCCATCCCACTGTCACTCCCTGGCCACCCATATATCTCTCTCCTCTCATCCCCACCACTCTCTCCCACACCCCCCTTTCACTCCCCCCCACTCTTCTTTCTCTTACCCAATACTCTCTCTCTACCCCTCCCTCTCTCTCCCCCACCCCTACCTTTCTCCACCAACCCCCTCTCTCTCCCACTCACCCCCCTATCTCTCCCCCTCCCCTCTCTCTTTCTCACACCCCACTCTTTTATGCCCCACTCTTTTCTCACCCCCCCACAATACTCCTCTCTCCCACCCCCCCCATCCCACTCTAACTCCCTGGCCAACCATATATCTCTCTCCTCTAATCCCCACCCCTCTCTCTCTTCCCAACCCCCCTCTCCCTCTCCACCTCTCTCTCTCCTTCCCACCCTCTCTCTCCCACCATCTCTCTTTCCCACCCCTCTCTATCCCCCACCCCTCTCTATCCCCCACCCCTCTCTCTCTTTCTTCTTCCCCCTCTCACTGTGTGTCTCTCTCCCCTCCTCTCACTCTCCCCCACCCCTCTTTCTCCCTCTTCCCCCCAATTCCCATCTCTCTCCATCTTCACCCCCATCTCTCTCTCTCCCCCACACTCATCTCTTTCTCTCTTACCCCCCATCCCACTCTCTTCCCCACTACCCACTCTATCCTCCACTCCTCTCTCTCTCTTCCCCACCCTCTCTCTCCCTCCCATGCACGCCTCTCTCCCATCCTCCCTCTCTTTTTTTCTCTTCCTCCACCACCCCCACTTTCTCTTCACATCCCCATCTCCCCCCAACTCCCTCTCTCTCTCTCCCCCCCACCACTCTTCTCTCTTCCCACCACTCTTTCTCTTACCCACTACTCTCTCTCCACCCCTCTCTCCCTTTCTCTCCCCATCCCCCCTCTCTCTCTCCTCCCCACCCCTCTCACTCACTTTCTCCTGACACCCCTCTCTCTCTCTACCCCACTCTTCTCCTCCATCCCCTCTTCTGGAATCTTTTGTACAGTATGTCAGTTGGACAGACACAGTCCAGGCCAGACACAATCCTTTTTCCCCCCACACTCCCCATTCTCTCTACCACCCCTCTCTCTACCCCCTATCTCCCCCCCAGCCCACCCTCTCTCTAACCACCCACCCCTCTCTCCTCCCTATCCCTCTCTCCCTCCCCCACCCATCTCTCTCTTCCCCCACACTCTCCCTCTCTGCCCCCACACTGCTCTCTCGCTCTCCTCCCCAGCCCTCTCTTTCCCCCCACCCTTCTCTCTTTCCCCCACCCATCTCTCTTTCCCCCAACCCTCTCTTCCCCCAAACCTCTCTCTTCCCTCAACCCCCTCTCCCGTCCCCCACCTCCCTCTCTCATCCTCACCCCTCTCTCTTCCCCGTGCCTCTCTCTCTTCCCCCACCTCTCTGTCCCCCACTGTCTCTCTCTCTCTCACCCCGTCGCTATCTCCCCCCCTTTTTTCTCTGTTCCCTGCATCCCTCTCTCTTTCCCCCGACCCCTCTCTCTTTTCCCTCACCCTCTCTCTCCCCCACTCTCTCTCCCGCTCTCCACACCCCTCTCTCCCCACCCATCTCTCTCTTCCCTCACCCTTATCTCTCTTCCACCACCCCTCTCTCCCACCACCCCTTTCTCTCTTCCACTGCCCCACATTCTCTCTCTCCCCACCCCTTCTCTCTCTCTCTACCATGCACCCCTCTCCCCCACCCTCTCTCTCCCCACCCCTCTCTGCCCCACCATACTCTCTTTCCCTTATCCCTCTTTTCCCCAACACCCCTTACTCTCCCCCACAGCTCTCTCTCCCCCCACCCCTCTTACCCCTCCCTCTCTATGGTCTCCCCACCCATCTCTCTTTCTTCCCACCCCCTCTCTCTTCCACCACCCCTCTCTCTCTTACACCACCCCACATTCTTTCCCCCCCCTCTCTCTCTACCATGCACCCTCTCCCCCACCCCTCTCTCTCTCCCACCCCACTCTCCCCCCCCCCACTCATCTCTTTCTCTTCCCTCCCACCCCTTCCCTCAGCTAACCCTCACTCAAATGTGATTCAGTATTACTATAATCATTGCACAGCAACATGTTTAATTTCAATGTAGGACCTTTTTCAATCTGGAGCACAAACTGCTGCAACAATATTTTTAATTTAAGACCAGATTCCCATCTACTGTTCATCATCGCGACGTGTCGCAGAGATGGGGAAAAAGTAATTTTCTCATTGATTCCTTGGTTGATGGGCTATGATTACAGTTACCAGACTTCCCAGTTTTTAATGAAGTGTCCCAAAAATTATCAAAATGTCCCGGCGGGTAGGAGGAGAGCGGAGGTTGCAGGAGAACAGAGAAGGAGACTGCCGGCAGCGGAGCGTGCGCTGATCAGATTAGAACAGCTGTAGCTGGTAGGAGGAGAGCAGGGTTGTCTGGCTGCTTAACCACTACAGCTTCTGGGCAGCAGGTGGTGCTGCATAGCACTCAGTAGCTGCTCCTCTCTAGATCTCCCAGTTCCGTGTGTCTGAGGCTGCGTCCATAGACACTGCAGCCGTGCAGAGGCGCGCGGAGGATGAGGGAAAGCGGGTGCTGTCCCTGGCCTTAGTACACGGGGCATGTCTATGGGCGGGCCAGTGACGTCACGGAGCTGGTTCGCCCTCATTGGGCAAACCGCTCACGTGACCACCCTATCGCGCGAGAAATCAGTTTTGACTGATTTCACGCGCATTGCGTGCCCCCTCCCGCTTCCGTGCGCACGCGCCCGCACGCTGTATAGACGCGATCACTGCCTTTCGGCAGTCTGATTGCTCAGCGTGCGGACGCATCCGCGCAGTCTGCCCTTGTATGGACGCAGCCTGGGTTGGTAAGAGTGTGTGTGTGTCTTGGTAAGTGTGTGTGTCTGTGTTGGTAAGAGTGTGTGTCTGTGTTTGTTTGTAAGTGTGTGTGTGTGTGTCTGTTTTGGTAAGGGTGTGTATGTGTGTCTATAGTAGAGAGTAGAGTAGAGTAAAGTAGAGAGGATGGGGGAGAGAGGACAGAGGATATGGGGAGAGAGGGGGAGAGAGAGGAGAGAGAATGGGATGGAGGGAGAGACGATGGGGGAAGAGAGAAGATGGATGGGGGATGAGAGAGAAAGGGGGAGGCGAAAGGATGGGGGGAGAGAGGATGGAGGGGAGAGAGGATGGAGGGGAGAGAGGATGGGGGAGAGAGGATGGGGGAGAGGGAGGAGATAGAATGGGGGTGAGGAAGAAGAGAGGATGGGGGAGAGGAAGGAGAGAGGATGGGAAGAGGGAGGAGAGGGGATCGGGGAGAGGCGGGACAAACAATGGGGGTAGAGGGAGGACGGGGAGAGGAAGGAAAGCAAAAAAGGGGGGGCTGTTTGTGATCTAATTTGTTTTCAAAATATTTTTTTAATGAATCCCGATTTTTACATTTGAAAATCTGGTCTTTGCTATGATGCAAATAACTTGCACAGAACAGTCTTTTCACTCAGGGAACAATGCTATACTGAGTATTGCTTTGGGTGCATTTGGCGTAACATGTACAGCACAGTACAGTATGCACTCGCTGGGCTAACTGCCACAAATAGGTCATTGTACCCTGCCTTTTATACTGATCTGCACATAAATCTAGTGAGAAAATACTAGTGGAGACGGAAAAGGGATTTAGAGATTGTGGGTTTGTACTGTATTGTTCTCTCTTCCTTTTATTTATAAATGTACTAAAAATAGGCTGTTGAGAATTGCTAGGATTAACCTATTCAGTCCCAGTGAGACTTGCAAGGCACGGCAGGCTCATGATACTGAAAGAGTTAAAGTGACCGGAAGAGTACAGTACAAATTATTAGGTGATGGTAAGTAACCTCAAGAGTACATTACTAACCACTGTGAAAAAATGACTGCAGTTAACAAACAGTCCATATATTTATTTTTTTTAGTTACAGTATGTTTAAAATTGATATTATGTTCAAATCCTAGATATTGGCATAAGTATACAGTATCAGGTTACTGGCAACCGTGCCAAGAACAACCACATTTTTATTTAGGTTACTGTATTTTAATCCAAAGATACTTCACCAAAATCAAATGATCAGGGAAGGAAACAGTACTAAACGTAGATTAAAAAAGGGTATTTAATCCATATCCACAGGCAGATAGATACTCGGCTGTGTACCAAAATAAATTCAAGTTACAGTTAAATAATGAATATGGGCTTAAAGTGCAGTCTATCAGCTTTAATTTGAGGGTATTCACATCCAAATTAGATTAAGGGTTTAGGAATTACATCTCTTTAATATGTAGCCCCCTCTTTTTTAAGGGAACAAAAGTAATTGGACAATTGACTCAAAAGCTGTTTCATGGACAGGTGTGGGCTATTCCTTCGTTCTTTCATCATCAATTAAGCAGGTAATTCCAGTTGATTCCAGGTGTGGCATTCGCATTTGGAAGCTGTTGCTGTGAACCCACAACATGCGGTCAAAGGAGCTCTCAATGCAAGTGAAACAGGGCATCCTTAGGCTACAAAAAAAAGAAAATCCATCAGAGATAGCAAGAACATTAGGAGTGGCCAAATCAACAGTTTGGTACATTCTGAGAAAAAAAAGAACGCACTGGTGAGCTCTGCAACACAAAACGGCCTGGACGTCCACGGAAGACAACAGTGGTGGATGATTGTAGGATCCTTTCCATGTAAAGAAAAACCCCTTTACAACATCCAGCCAAGTGAAGAACACTCTCCAGGAGGTAGGCATATCATTATCCAAGTCTACCATTAAGAGAAGACTTCACGAGAGCAAATACAGAGGGTTCACTGCAAGGTGCAAGCCATACATAAGCCTCAAGAAAAGAAAGGCCAGATTAGACTTTGCCAAACAATATCAAAAAAAGCCAGCCAGTTCTGGAACAGCATTCTTTGGACAGCTGAAACTAAGATCAACCTGTACCAGAATGATGGGAAGAAAAAAATATGGAGAAGGCTTGGAACGGCTCATAATTCGAACCATACCACATCATCTGTAAAACACGGTGGAGGCAGTGTGATGGCATAGGCATGCATGGCTTACAATGGCACTGGGTCACTAGTGTTTATTGATGATATACAGTAACAGAAGACAGAAGCAGCCGGATGAATTCTGAAGTGTATAGGGATATATTGTCTGCTCAGATTCTGCCAAATTCAGCGAAGTTGATTGGACAGCGCTTCACTTTACAGATGGACAACGACCCAAAACATAATGCGAAAGCAACCCAGGAGTTTTTTAAGGCAAAGAAGTGGAATATTCTGCAATGGCCGAGTCACCTGATCTCAACCCGATCGAGCATGCATTTCACTTGCTGAAGACAAAACTTAAGGCAGAAAGACCCACGAACAATCAACAACTAAAGACAGCTGCAGTAAAGGCCTAGCAAAGCATCACAAAGGAGGAAACCCAGCGTTTGGTGATGTCCATGCGTTCCAGACTTCAAGCAGTCATTGCCTGCAAAGGGTTCTCGACAAAGTATTAAAAATGAACATTTTATTTATGATTATGTTAATTTGTCCAATTACATTTGAACCCCTGAAATAAGGGGACTGTGTATGAAAATGGTTGCAATTCCTAATTGTTTCATACGATATTTTTGTTCAACCCCTTGATTTAAAGCTGAAAGTCTGCACTTCTATTGCATCTCAGTTGTTTCATTTCAAATCCATTGTGGTGGCGTACAGAGCCAAAATTATAAAAATTGTGTCAGTGTCCAAATATTTCCGGACCTAACTGTACATATACAGCTGAACCCCATAATAACGCTGTCCTCGGGGGCCACCCAATCAGACCGCGTTATAACCGGGGTCGCGCTAATTTAAAAAAAGACTGGCCGCCGCATGCCTGATTGGAAAGAGGGAGGAGGCAGGAGTGAGGTGCCGGAAGCCCCAGCACATTCCCCCAGAAGCCCCAGCACTTCCCCCAGCAGCCCTACCACAATCCCCCAGCATGATTCTCACAGCACCTCTCCCACCCCGATCCCACAGCACCTCTCCCACTACGATCCCCCAGCACTTCTCCCATCACGATCCCCCAGCACTTCTCCCACCATGATCCCCTAGCACTTCTCCCATCACGATCCCCCAGCACCTCTCCCATCACAATCCCCCAGCACCCCTCCCATCACGATCCCCCAGCACCTCTCTCACCACGATCCCCCAGCACTTCTCCCACCAGTTTTTTTTTTAATATTCGGGGTACACTTCAGGGTCCACTGTGACGGGGAGGAAAGGGTTAATACCTGAGTTGCCATGCATTACTGTTGTTGCCCTGTCCCTGCCATTGTTATTCCCCATTTGCAGGCCATTCCCTGTCTGCGAGGGTAAAAGACAAGATGCATTGCTTGCCATACAGTACCCTCTAACCGACACATGATGGCAGGTGTCAAATGTAAGGCAGGAGGTATTTTTTTGTAAGTCCAAGCAGGAATTACTTGGACATCCAACTGTGATATGGGTGAATGAGCTTCGGTATTTTTATGACCAAGCCTCAAAGGGCTATAGTTATTTTTATGGCAGAGCCTCAATGGTTTAGGGTTACTCTCACAGATTTAGAGTCCCCCAGTCTTAAAGAGTGTCAATTATGAAAAGACCCAAAGACCCATAATGTATACAATACTGGCATACTTATGCACAGCAGATGTCAGGCTAGTGACACCTTCGAGTCAGAGACCAGACACATCCACCCATAAGTGCTAAGTGGCTGGGCGTCAACCTGACCCATGCGCCCTGACCACCGGACAGCCCTTTTGACCGGTCTTATGAATTGTGGGTCACTTGGCTATTCGTGGGGTTTTTTGTTCCCACGAGGGGATTGGATCCACATGTTAAAGATAACTTTGGACAGTCTATAACTGTGGCTTCCCAATTATTCCCAGGGTGATTCCTGAATTTTAATCCATGATGTAAAGTTGCAAGACTTTGTTCCAGTACAGCAGCAACCAGTCCAGGAGTGAAGGGGTTAATAACCACATAAACACAGGACTTTTAAAACCAAGGCTGCATTTCTTGAGCTTGCAAGCAGAGGACAATTTCTTTTGTTTCAAAGGACAATTTCTTTCATTCCCCGATTCCCGTATGTTTTGTTTTCAAGTTTATTCTGCAGATGTCATGTGTTTGTCTATTAAGGAAATACAGTACCGACCAAGTTTATTCTAATACGGCTAGAGCCGCAAGCCGCGAGGTTTCCCGGCTTTCATGGAGAATCCCCTCGGCGTACCGCACATCACCGATGCGCGGTCACGCTTCATTGGGTGCGCGCACGGCGTGCGTGCCCAGGGCTCCCCGAAGGGAGCCCTGGTGTCCCGCGATGTGGGGGATGCGGTGGGGGGCTACGGAGGACCCGGCGGACCCAGAGAGGGGAGGGGGAAGCCCCGATCAGAGGACCGATCCTCCGAGGCTCCGGCGCGCGCGCGGGACACCTCGGCGCGCGTCCGGGACACCTCGGCGCGCGCCCGAGATCTGCTGCGGCCGAGACCGGGTAAGTGTTAGACTAAGCTCGGCACCAGCTGTAAATCACAATTTATTTTGCAACTTGTTCTGTTCAATCAAGTACCCAGAAATATAAATGTGTTGATAAAAGTTGGTGTCATCGTGACATCCACACTCACACCGCGTTATAATCGGGTCCGCGTAATAGCAGATTGCGCTATAACAGGGTTGAGCTGTATACTGCTGCGGCCGAGTTTATTTGAGCATTTGCCCGGTCTCGGCCGCAGCAGTAACCAGGCGCGCGCCGGGATGTGCCTGGCGCGCGCCGAAGCTGCGGAGGAGCGCCCTCCGATCAGGGCTTTCTCCCTCCGCTCGCCAGGTCCGCCGGGTCCCCCGGAACCCCCTGCCGCCGTCCCCCACATCGCGGGACACCAGGGCTCCCTCGGGGAGCCCTGGACGCGCGTACAGGGGGCGCAGGCACCCGATGACGCGTGACCACGTGTCGATGACGCGCGGCACGCTGAGGGAGTGCGGCTAGCATGCCGGGGCATCCCCAGGCTTGCGGAGCTAGCCGCACTCAAATAAAATGTGCCGCCTCTGTACTGTATATATACACACACACATCATAAAAAAAAACACTCCCCAATACATATAAAAAATACCCAAACCCATAAAAAAATACCCCCAAGCCCCCAATACATTTAACAATTCCCCCAAGCCCCCCAATACATAGAAAACTTCTCGCAAGCCCCCCCAATACATAGAAAAATATCCCCATGCCCCAAATACATAGAAAAATACTCCCAAGCCCCCCAATACATAGAAAAATATCCCCAAGCTCCCCAATACATATAAAAATACCCCAAGACCCCAAAACATATAACAATTCCCCCAAGCATGCCAATACATATTAAAATACCCCCAAGCCCCCCAATACATATATCCATTCCCCCAAACCCCCCAATACATATATCAATTCCCCCAAGCCCCCCAATACATATTAAAATACCCCCAAGCCCCCCAATACATATACAAATACCCCAAAAACATATAAAGAATATCCCCAAGCTCCCCAATACATATATAAATAACCCCAATGCATATAAAAATACAGACTTACTTTGGGTCAGGCCAGGCCCGGTGACTGCGGGGTCTGCTGGCTGGGAGGGCCCAGCCAGTGCTGCACACTTCCCCTGACCACTGGCAAGGCCCTGCTGCTGGTCGCGGCCAGGCCCCGACTCTCAGCTGCCTATAAGACATTCCTTTCTCTGCCCCATGCTGCCGAACTTCCACTGCTGGCGCGCGATTGGGCTCTCTGATGTCAGCGTGCCGGAAGTAAGCTTGGCCATGCAGTTCTGTGACATCAGCGCACGACGCGCTGGCAGTGGAAGCTTGGCGGCGTGGGGCAGAGAAAGGATGAGGCTTATAGGCAGCTGAGAGTTGGGGCCCGGCCGCGACCGGCAGCAGGGCCTGGCCAGAGGTTGGGGAAAATGTGCAGTGCCGGCCGGTTGAGCCCTCACAGCCAGCGGGCCAGGACACCAACCCCGGCAGACCCCCCCGTTTGGCGGCCCTGCATGTGCATGAGTGCATGTAAAACTGATGACACCTGCGCGTTCGCCCATGACGGATATACAAATGCAAGTGGGTGCACCCCCTATCCCCTAAACAGCACGGACACACTACAATTACGGACTGTAGCAAAGCCAGTTTACTTAAAGTACTAATGTTTTGTTAATTATAGTGCTCGAACAGTACATGTAACTGTGTATGGCCGTATTCAGCAGCACAACAGAATAATATTGTTGCATATCTTTTGTGGTCACGAACAATACCTGCATTTATTCTATTGAATGAACATGAATAGATTTTAATTTATAGAATACAGTAATTCTATGTACATGTAAATAACATTTGAAAAAATGTAAATATTTAAAAAAAAAAACCTTCACAGTTTATGTAATACATATACAATAGTATAGTTTTATGTACATGTCTAGTGTAAGCTGAGTTCAAATGTAAAGTGTGAAATATTCTTCTGCTGCAATCAATCTCACATACATTTCACACTTACACAACAAAAATACATCATTATATATTTTGTACATGCAAAGCATTCCCCCCTCATGCACACATGATTCATATTGGTTTACATGGTTCTTACAAAGGTGTTTGAGTTTGACGTACCATAGACAGATGGGCACGTACACACTGATGAACTTGTACACACAAGATTTTTTCAGCCATCACTATCCTAGGATTAGAAAATGTATTTACTTTTAATCCAAATAAACACGATGGACAGTATAGATTAATCTTACTACATACATTGTTGCTTACCTGAAAAATAGGTGGCGATGACATTCCGCCATGTCACCACCCCACTACCTGTCTGCTCCTGATCTCCTGCATTATGGACAGGAGGGTCCTCCTTGAGACCCTTCCATATGTTGACTGGACTATTGAGACGTTGTGCAATATTGTGCAGAATGCAGCAGCATATCACTATGTCAGAAACCTTCTCAGGCTTGTACTTTAGGGCACCACCAGATCTTTCAAGACATCTGAACCGACTTTTCAACAGTCCAAATGTCCGCTCAATAACCGCTCGAGTGGATATACAGAGGCGGCACATTTTATTTGAGTGCGGCTAGCTCCGCAAGCCTGGGGATGCCCCGGCATGCTAGCCGCACTCCCTCGGCGTGCCACGCGTCATCGACACGCGGTCACGCGTCATCGGGTGCCTGCGCCCCCTGCACACGCGTGTGTCCCGCGATGTGGGGGACGGCGGCAGGGGGTTCCGGGGGACCCAGTGGACCCGGCAGCGGGAGGGAGAAAGCCCCGATCGGAGGGCGCTCCTCCGTGTCTTCGGCGTGCGCCCGGCACCCTCCGGCGCGCGCCAGATTACTGCTGCGGCCGAGAACGGGCAAATGCTCGAATAAACTCGGCTGCAGCAGTATGTGCCGCATTATATCTCTCCTCTGCAGGGGTTTCAGGGTTAGCCAGTGGGGTTAGGAGCCATGGTCAGATCCGTATTCTGAATCACCTAGAATACAATGATTTACAATATGATGAAAAGATTTGACAATATTGTTATGTACACAAATATGTTTTGTTTATGGCCTGAAACATTCATTATGTTGCCAAGAACAATGTAGTATCAGATGTGAGGTCTTTAGCCATATCTTATTGGATCTTACAACATGCAGATGTGTGCTTGAGTTATTATTTCAGATTGTTATTTGGCCTAATTACACATCCATAGTATAGGCTGTCATAATTGGCATGATATCATGTGTTACAGCAGCGGCAGCTCTTATTCGAGCAAATGCCGCTGGCTGAATGAGGCTGGGAAGCGGGTAGCCGCGGCGCGTGGCGGCGCACTGTGACGTCACGGTCACAAGCGCGCCCGGCTTCCCCGTCTTCCCCGGCTTCCCCAGGCTTCCCCGACACCCCTGGAGTTCAAATCTAGGTAAGCGGGGGTGCGGGGAAGCAGAGGGGCAGAGTAGAAGCCGGGTTCGGGGTGTCTTTGGGGGGGTAATTGCGCGCGATGTGGAGGGGGGGTGCGTGGGGGAAACGTGGCGGCGCGCGTTTCTGACTGGCGGCAGCTGGGGTAGATCCCGGCATGCCGCCGGCATTTACTTTAATAAAGTATGTCGCTACTGTATATGTTGGCTTCAAATATGCGGAATATTCTGTATGACCAAACACATGTATTTTCTTCAAAGGGTGTACAGTATGTGTGTCTCTATATTTGTGACAAACTGTATTCACATGTACCTTTGTATTTGAAACAGTATTAAACATTATAACATGCAGTTTTAACTATTTCTTAAGATACATCTGAGTATAATAAATTGAAGCTGTATAAAAGTAATATCACTATTATGTATCAAAGACATACACATAAAACAAAGGAGATATTACAGCTTCATTATATTATATGTACTTACCCACCTTACTTTACCAGCCAAACATGTTCAAAATAGCCCATTTGAAATGAATGGAAAACTGATGAGTCTCTCAGAATAGAGGAATCATGGCTGGAACCCAAGAATCTGGCTACCACATACAGAATTCCCATGTTGGCATCGCATACGACCTGCACATTGATGGAGTGAAAGTGTTTCCTGTTACGGTACAAATGCTCATCTTCAGTTGGCGGGGTCAGTGCAATCTATTGCACCCATCATGCATGGTAGCCCGGCTATGTTATAAAAGCCATTCCTGAGTTCAAGCCACACTGTCTGCTCTCTAGGAAAATGTATATAATTCCTAGCGCGTTGTAGCGATTCGCCATTCTGGCAGCTGGAGACCATCTCTTCCCCTGAGAACACCTGCCACGACAGACATCCAGGATGCGTGATCTCATGGCCCTGTTATGCGTGGACGTGCGAACTATGCGCGGTCAGTCTGCGGCACGCTCGTTCATCCAGCTTCCCCTCTAACCTCCTTACCAGTCTCCACCCTCGCTCCTGTGTCAAGCATGTTCTACGCGGGAGTGACGCACGCACTGGATTCCACCCTCTGACCCCAGTGACACACACGGATCAGCGCACGCTCGGTACTGCCTCCAAGACTCGGGCACGCTCTGCAGAGGGACATGTGTGGTGCGCAAGTGATGCCCGACCTAGTCACCAGTCTTCCGCGTCAGCGACGCACTCGACACATAGCTCCGCCTCCGCTCCTAATTTGGCTGTGTCATAGGGCACAACTGTGTGACCCAGCAGCCTATAGGATTCCTCTCTTCTGCTCCGCCCTGGCTTCTCATTGGTTCATGGTCCTTTATATACCTGCCTCGCTCAGTTTCTCATTTCTGGGCATAACCTTATGTGACGCTGTGTCTTGTTGCATCTTGCCTTGTGCCTTGCTGCATCTGCCTTGTTCCTGCTGTTGCCTGACCCCTGCTACGTTATTGGACTCCGCATCTCTCCTCTCCTGACCCGGCTTACATACGACCATTCTGAACTCTCTATTCCTGATCTCGGCTATCCTCGCAACGACTACTCTCCACTCTCCAATCCTGACCTTGGCAAAGTACCCCAACGATCCGCTACTCTCCAATCCAGACCCGGCAAGTATATACGACTAGTCTACCTTCTATACTCCTGACTCGGCTTGCAAGACCAATCTACACTCTAGGTGCGCCCTCGCGGTTGTGGGTTGGCATTTATACAATTCCCTACCTCAGCGTCACGGTCGTGTCTGGTTTGTGGTGAGGCACGCGTTACAGTATGCTCTGCCACACAAACTTCGACCTCGCTTAGGAAGAGTCCTGAGCACGCCAACGTCTTGTCTAATATTGAGGAAAAATTAGTGGCTAATGACCAACATATGCGCACCCTCCAGGAGAACTTCAGATCCCTCACTCTCCCTATACATGTGTCTCGGCCTGTTCCTACCCCTTTCGCTCCTGGTGTTGTGTCTCCTGTCATTTCTGCCTCCCCTCCTCTTCACGCACCCCAGCTACCTACACCCAACCGCTATGAGGGGATCCCCACGAATGCCGGGGTTCCTGAATCAATGCTTTATTCAGTTTGAGATAAATTCTTCCCGCTTCACCTCTTCACGCGTCAAGGTGGCGTATATTATCTCTCTTCTTACAGATAACGCACTTGCCTGGGCTTCTCCCATTTGGGAACCGAGGTCTTATCTCACTCAAGACGTCAGAGCCTTTACCAGGGAGTTCCGTAGGGTGTTTGATACGCCCGGCCGTAAGGTATCTGCTGCTTCTACACTATTCTACATTTCCCAAGGTAACCGTCCAGTTGCGAAATATGCCCTCGAATTCAGGACCATTGCCTCAGAGACTGATTGGAATAATGAATCCTTGTCGGCTGCTTTCTGGCTGGGCATCTCCGAAACCATAAAAGATGAATTGGCTACTTACGCCCGTCCCACTGATCTGGAGGATCTTATCGCCATCTGCATCAAAGTGGATCACCGTCTTCAGGAAAGAAGTCATAGGGAGCGCATCACTGGATCGTCTCGTCTAGGACCACTCCTGTTCTGGTGAGCACAACCGAACTACCACCAATGGACACTTCTGAACCCATGCAAATGGGGGGTACTATTCTCTCAAAATTTGAGAAGCAACGTCACAAGAATGCGGGTCTTTGTCTTTATTGTGGAAATCCCGACATCTTGCCTATTCTTGTCCCAATAAGTCGGGAAACGCGAAGTTCCCATGAGAACCAGGGGAATCTCATTGGGAACACTTTCTCTTTCCCCTATCTCTGTTGATAACCCCCCCAAGGATCCTCTTTTCCATCACTCTTTCAGGGACGGGTTTCTAGTTTCTACTCTTGCTTTCCTCGATTCAGACTCTGGGGGCAATTTTATGGACCATGGTTTTGCGGAACGTCACCACATCCCCCTCAGGCGTAAGAAAAACCCCATAGATCTTGAGGCCATTGATGGAAGACCACTTCAACCAGCCTTCATCTCACTGGAAACCAAGGTTCTTCACCTTAAGATGGGAAATGATCACCTGGAGAAGATTCAATTCAATGTGATACACACACTTTCCATAGTAGTAATTCTCGTCTTCCCTGGTTACAGATTCATAATCCTCAGAAGGATTGGCTGAACAAGGATTCCATCCTAAGGAGTCCCTTCTTTACCAAGAACTGCATCATAGAATCCAGTAGCATCTGTGTAACTACCCGTCCGAAGAAAAGGAAAGGGTACTATTGCCTGAGGAGTATGCCGAGTTCAGCGACGTCTTTGATAAGGTCAAGTCTGAAGTATTACCTCCACATCATCCTTTTGACTGTCCCATTGAATTACTTCCAGCTACGTCTCCTCCCAGAGGGGCCTCTTACCCATTATCCATGCCTGAGACCAAGGCCATGAGAGAATACATTGCCGAGAATCTACAGAGAGGATTCATTCGTAATTCCACCTCCCCTGCTGGTGCCGGATTCTTCTTTCTGAAGAAGAAAGTTGGGTCGTTAAACCATGTATTGACTATCGGGGTCTCAATAAAATCACCATTAAAAATAGTTATCCACTTCATCTCATATCAGAGCTCTTCTACTGCCTACAAGGTGCTAACATTTTTTCCAAATTAGATTTACGTGGGGCCTATAATCTCATCAGAATTCGACAAGGCGACGAATGGAAAACTGCATTCAATACCAGAGATGGACATTATGAGTACTTTGTCATGCTGTTTGGTCTGTGTAACGCCCCAGCTGTGTTTCAAGATTTTGTCAACGAAATCTTTAGGGATCTTCTCAATTCCTTCGTGATTATCTATGTGGATGACATTTTGATTTTTTTTCTAAATCCAAACAGGAACATGTGTCTCACTTCTTCGCCTACGGGAAAATCGACTCTTTGCCAAACTGGAAAAATGCCAATTCCATCAAGCATCTACCGTTTTTCTATGATACATCATCGCTAATACTGGTCTTACCATGGACCCT
Source organism: Ascaphus truei (assembly GCF_040206685.1). Lineage (NCBI taxonomy): Eukaryota > Metazoa > Chordata > Amphibia > Anura > Ascaphidae > Ascaphus > Ascaphus truei. The sequence continues at coordinate 391,744,601 of NC_134484.1, read as the reverse complement.
GCTAAAGTCAAAGGGGTACTGGATTGGCCTCAGCCCACCACTCTCAAAGCCATTCAATGGTTTCTAGGATTTTCCAACTATTATCGCAGATTTATTCAGAATTTTTCTTCCTTGGTATCCCCTCTTACAGCATTAACTAAGAAAGGAGCCAATCACATATCTTTGTCTCCCACGGCCATTCAGTCTTTTTCTTGCCTTAAAATGGCGTTCGTGTTCGCACCCATTCTTATCCATCTTGATCCCAAACATCTTTTACCAAATCGAAGTCGACACATCTTTTACCGCATCGAAGTCGACGCATGGGATGTCGGTGTGGGCGCTGTTCTTTCTCAGAGGAAGACTCCTCAGTCCAGGTTGCACCCGTGTACTTTTTTTTCCAAACAAATTTCTCCCGCTGAATGCAATTACGATATCGGGAATCGGGAACTCCTGGCCATAAACTAGCACTTGAAGAATGGAGACACCTTCTGGAGGGCACTGAGGATCCCATAACAATCTTGACGGATCACAAAAATCTGTTATACTTTGAAGGAGCCTGTCGCCTAGGAGCCCGCCAGGCCAGATGGTCACTTTTCTTCTCAAAATTCAACTTTATTATCTCCTATTTTCCTGGAACCAAGAAGTTAAAGCTGACGCCCTTTCTCATCAATTCTCTTTGAACGACAAAACTGAGGATCAACAAAAACCCATTCTTCCTTCCAAATGTATCCTTTCTGCAACTACCTTCAACGTCCTTAAAAATATCGTGCGGCAACAGGACCACATCCCAGCCGATCTTACAGTTCTTGAAGGTCACCTTTACACTTCTCCCCTGCACCACAAAAAAGTTCTCCAATGGAGTCACTCTTCCAGATCTGCAGGTCACCTGGGGACCAGGAGAACTTTAGATCTCATCTCCAGAACATTCTGGTGGCCCGAGATACAGAAAGATGTGAATGACTTCGTAGCCGCATGCCCAACTTGTGCCAGGACAAAACTCCTCGGAATCTCCCTTCGGGACTTTTTCAGCCCTTACCTGTTCCCGATCGGCCATGGACACTCTTATCCATGAATGTCATTGTTGATTTACCCATATCCAGGGGCATGAACGCGATCCTCATGGTGGTGGATCGATTCTCAAAGCAATCCCACTTTATACCCCTCAAGGGTCTTCCCAACTCTTCCAAATTGGCTGATATTTTCATCAGAGAAATCTTCCGTCTTCACAGAGTACCACTGGTCATTGTATCGAATAGAGGTTCTCAGTTTGTGTCTCGCTTCTGGCGCTCTTTTTGCCTGCATTGCTCTTCATTTTTCCTCTGGATATCACCCACAAACAAATGGTCAGACTGAGAGGACCAATCAGTCCCTAAAACAATACATACAATGTTTTGTGTCCAATTCCCAGGACAACTGGTCCGAGCTCTTGTCCTGGGCAGAGTTTGCTTATAACAACGCACGAAGATCAACCCAGGAGGCCCCGTTTTTTGTGAATTACGGTTTTCACCCGTCTACCCTTCCTATCTCTTCGTCCTCATCGGGGTCTCAGCGGCAGACAACAGGATTAAAGAACTGCAAAATCTCTGGAAAAAGGTCCAGGGAAACATCAGGACAGCCACCAATAGGCAGAAGACCCAGGCGATTGCCACCGCAGACCAGCTCAGGATTTCAAAAACGGCGACAAGGTCTGGCTGTCTTCCAGAAACATCAGGCTGAAAGTTCCTTCCATGAAATTCGCACCCAGATTTCTCGGTCCTTTTCCTATCACACAAAGGATCAATCCGGTTGCATACCGATTCTCGCTGCCTCTTCAATGAGGATTCCGTCTGTCTTTCATGTTTCCTTACTCAAGCCAGTTGTTCAGAATGTACATTCGGTTCCAATTGCTCCTACTCCTTCTCATATGGTGCAAGGTCAACCTGAATACGAGATACAATCCATTCTGGACTCCAAGTTTTCAAGAGTCTCGTTACACTATCTTGTACACTGGAAGGGCTTCCGCCCGGAGGAAAGATCCTGGATTCCGAGCCACCGTGTTCACGTGCCAGATTGGTCTGTGTCTTCCATTCGAAATTTACAAACAAGCCTTCATGAGTCGCGCGGAGATCGCTCCTAGAGGGGGGGGGGGTAATGTGAGGATTCCCCATTCTGGCGGCTGGAGACCATCTCCTCACCTGAGAACCAGACATCCAGGATGCGCGATGTCATGGCCCTGTTACGTGTGCACGTGCAGACTACGCGCGGTCAGTCTGTTCCCTCGTGGGTTCCGTCTCCAAGTCCCACCTCTGCACAGGTGTACGGCACGCTCGTTCATCCTGCCTCCCCTCTAACCTCCTTCCTTGCCTTCGCCCCTGCTCCTGTGTCAGGCAGGTCCAGCGCGGAAGTGACACGTGCACCGGACTCCGTCCCCTGACACCAGTGATGCACATGGATCAGCTCATGCTCAGTACTGCCTCCAAGACTCAGGCACGCTCTGCAGAGGGACATGCACGGTGCGCAAGTGATGCGCGACCTAGTCGCCAGTCTTCTGCATCGGCGACGCTCGTGACACGTAGCTCTGCCTCTGCTTCTAATTTGGCTGTGTCATTGTAACGACTCAGGAGATTCCTTCCTCTCCTTGTCCCTCTCTCCCATCTCCTGTCACCCTTTCTACACCTTCCCACTCCTCTCCTTCACCTTCTACCTCTCTCCCCTTGCCGCAGCACGTTCCCCGTAGGTCCCGCATACCCACGCGCTCCCTTAACCCCTGCCTTGATCCTCCCCGCTCCCTCTCCCCCGCGATAGTTCCTTTACCTTACCCTGTGGCGCCATCCATCCCATTGCCTCCTCCTCGCGTAGTGCCTGCGGCGCGCCGTTCCGTGCGCCTGGTGACGCGTTTGGTGCGTGCACCTCCTCAGCCTACGGAGGACGCGCGTGCATGCTCCTCCCTGCCTTTGCTGGCCATCACGCGGGCACAGACCTCGCGTGCGTTCCCCTCATCTTGGCTCCGTTCCCCTCCTGCGGTCTTCCCCTGCTCCGTGCGGGCCGCGCCTGTGTTGCAACCTGTGCACGCGTATCCCCAGCTTACAGGGGGCGCGTGCACAGACTCTTCTTATCAGGTTCCCCCTGCCTCCGCCCCCCTGACTGCCCCTTCTGTCTCCTCCTCTTCTCTCCCTGACCTATCTCTAGCTTCTCACTCAGAAGCGTGTGTGAAGAGCTCCCAGGCATTTGGTAAGGAATCAGCTTTATTCTTTTTTTTTATTTGTTATATTTTGCTGTGGATCTGTGGGGGAGTCTACTGTGAATATACTATGAGGTTTTTTTTAGAGGGTTTTGGGTGCGTTTTCAGGTTTAAAAACCGTTTTTGGTTTTCACCCAGAGGCTGCAGTGATTCAACCCAGCAAAGCTACACTGTGGCTGGCTGGAAACTGTAGTCTCAACCCCTCTCACCTCACCCACCCCTGGTTGTTTCTTTTTCTTCTAATTTCAATTTAATTTAAGGCTGATTTCCTTTTGTCATTTGCATTTTTGGGAGCTCTGTGTCTTACTATAAGAACTTCAATATTGTGGTGTTGTTTCTTGTAAGAGAGAGAGTTAAATAATAAGGGGAGAAAAGAGAAGATTACAGCAGGTTTTAAAAAACTGTTTTTCTTCCCCTCCCTGTGCAGAGATAGTTAATTGGTTCTTAAAGGGACAGTTTCCTCTCTGCATCTCTCTCCTTAAGCACTATTTCCTCCCCTTACTTAGAGGCTTATTTTATCATGCCTGGGGGGAATAGGACTAGTGCAGCAACGGGGGCCACACCTGGACATCGGACTCCAAAAACTGGGGCCCCTAGGATCAATAACCACAGCCCTAGGCCTGGTACATACAGTGCCCTGGTCACACCTCCCCCGGCTCCTGTTGTCAGTTTAACCCCTGCAGTCCCAATTCCAACATGGGCGCAGGTGGCAGCTGCAGGCATTGACCCCAGCAACAACAACGCTGGGGCCACGCCCGGTGTGAGCAGGAAGCTTAGGGTGAGGTGCCCAATGTCACCTGGCCTCAACATGGAGATCTATGTGAGGGCTGTGGCAGACGTTGTGGGTCCCTCTGCTGTGGTGGTGGCTAGCAAGATGTATGGGAGGGGCATTTTCTTCCTCCGTACGCTGGCTGCCACCAACACCCTGGTGCAGAAAGGCATCAGTGAAGGGGGACCTACATCCCCATAGAGCCCAAGGAGGGGTTAGGCACAAAAATCATCCTGTCCAATGTGCCCCCCTTCATCCCAGACAGCCTCATGAGCCCACGCCTGCAAGCCCTGGGAGATATTAAATCTCCCATAACAAAAATTCCGCTGGGCTGCAGGAATAGAGCGCTGAGGCATGTGCTCTCATTTAGGCGGCAGGTACAGCTGCTGCTGCCGGGGAGCACAGAATCTGTGGAGGGGTCCTTTAGGGTGGCCTACGAGGGCATTCAATACACTGTGTTCTATGGCATGGAGGGGGTTATGTGTTATTTGTGCAAGGAGCTGGGGCACACTCGTAGGAGTTGCCCCAAAGGGAATAGAAATCCCACTTCAGCTCCTGCACCCGCCCCTCCCTCTGTCAAGACACCCGGTGCCGCTGTGCCCACCACAGCGGGGCCCTCGAGGGCCCAGGTCCCCTCTGGGACCGCAGGAGATGTCGCTGTCCCATCTCGAACAGTGACGTCTGCGCCCACCACAGCAGGGCCCTCTGGGGCCCAGGCCCCCCCTGGGACTTCTGGAGATGTCGCTGTCCCATCTCGAACAGTGACATCTGCACCCACCACAGCGGGACCCTCGAGGGCCCAGGTCACCCCTAAGACCTCTAAGACCCCTAGGACCCCTGGGACTGCAGGAGATGTTGCTGCCCCGTCTCGAGCAGTGGCGTCTGCATCTCTCCCCGGGGAGCGGAGGGAGGGGGTCACTTTGGAGCGGCCACCCTCTGCTGTCGCTGTCTCCCCCCGGGAGAGGACACCCTGTGCTGCTGTGCCCATCGCGGCGGAGCCCTCAGGGGCCCAGGTCCCCCCTGGGACCGCAGGAGATGTTGCTGCCCCATCTCGAGCAGTGACATCTGCACCTCTCCCCGGGGAGCGGAGAGAGGGTGAGGGGGTTGCCCTGGAGCGGCCACCCTCTGTTGTCACTGTCCCCCCCCCGGGAGGAGACACCCTGTGCTGCTGCGCCCACCGCGGCGGAGCCCTCGGGGGCCCAGGTCCCCCCTGGGACCGCAGGAGATGTCGCTGCCCCATCTCGGGCGGTGACGTCTGCACTTCTCCCCAGGAAAAAGAGGGAGAAGAAAAGAGTTACCCTGAAGAAGTCACCCTCTGTTGTCGCTGTCTCCCCCAAGGAGCACCCTACCCCCAATGTAAGCACTGTACAGGGTGTGGGGAAGCGGTGGGAGGTAGCGGTACCCTTTTTTGGGGAATCAATCCCCAGAAAGAGGAAATCAAAAACTAAGAACAAGAGGGTGATTGAGGAGGGCGAGGAGGATGAACCGTATTACGTTCACCCTCAGAAGTCTCCGAAGCGGAATGCAACATCAATTCCGCACAGGGTGGCCCTGTCCGGCCCACAGGTTAGGATTAGCCAGGTGAGACGGACCCCAAAAATATGCAGTCCCCCCCCTCGAAGATCTGGAGGGAATGCAGGAGGAGGTACCCGGCATCCCTGGGGTGGAAGATCCAAGTGCTCAACAACATGAGGCCTTGCCCCTAGAAATGGATGTTGGGGAGCCTTCCAACACCCCTCCCAGTTTGAGAACATCCCCCGGGGACTTGTGTTTCAGTGAATCTGCCGCGCCAGACGCAGTTGTCTTTGGGGACTCGGAGGTCGGACAGGATCCCCCTCCGGCTGTGCCGCCTTCGGGTGGCACACCTGAGGCTGAGCCCCGGTTTGTGTCACCGGAAGAAGGGGATGGGCTAGGGCTGACCCCCGTGGTTGGGGGTTTGGAGGATGGAGCGGGGGAGGCGGGTGTGGGTGTTTTAGCGAGCACTTCATTTTGCATCTGGGAGATGCCAGATGTGAGCTCTCCTGGTGAGGAGTTTTGGTCGGGCACTTTGTTGGAGGCGACTGCTGGGCTGGACCCTCCCTATGAGGTACTTGCTGAAAAGTGACCTCCCGTGATTAATGCTTACGCCCATGGCATCCCGTTTGTTCGCATGGTGGTAGAGGAGACCAGGAGGGCACTGTGTGCCTCGTTGGCCCCCGAGGACACTAGGGAGACCGCTACCTCCACCATACCGCCACCAGCTACCCCTGAACATCCCACCCCGGGGTTGGATGTGGAGGATATAGTGGACCCCTCGTGGAAACACCGAGGAGGGGACCCACTTTAAGGCTGAGAAAGGCCCCCGCAGAGAGGGGCGGGGGTCTTCAGTTTTTCAGTCAAGATGAGCTCGGGGAATTGGCGCTCAGTGAGGAGTCCCCTGGCACCGCGGAGGCGGTCGACTCTTTGACCCCTATTATCCCTGCCCAGGAGCTAGATGGTTTCCTGGAGGATACCTCTGCAAACACGGAACCACGAAGGTGCATTTGGCCCTTGGAAGGTGGAAGGATGCCTCGGTCATTCTCCACTCTCTCTTAGTATACATCAGGGCTAACCACAAGGCCAAAATCTCTGGGCCTATCCATCTTCGTGTCCTGAAATTTCATAAATTGATGCGAGACCACATAAAGGCTTCTTGGGATGTAGCTCCCTGAGCGCCTGTGGAAAGCAAAACTCCTGATTACCAATGGCTTTGAGCATCGGTACACTTAACGTGAATGGCTGTAAGGACGGGTTTCAGGTGCTCTCCTTTTTACAGAAGGGAAAGTATTCTGTGAGTTTCCTGCAGGAAACCCATACCACTCCAGAGGCTGAAGCCAGCTGGCATCTGGAGTGGCGAGGCAAAGTCTTCTTCAGCCACCTCACTTCGTCATCTAGTGGGGTGGTGACACTGTTCTCTGAGTCCTTTCAACCAGAGCTACTGCTTGCCAAAACTGTTGTTCCAGGTCGCCTGTTGCATCTCAGGGTCCGGCACTAAGACTACACGTTTAATTTCTTGAACGTGTATGCTCCTGCCACCGGACCCCTGAGAAGGCAGTTCTTCGTCAGAATTAATGAATACCTGGAGACAGTGGACGCGGACGAACACGTGGTGCTCGGAGGTGATTTCAACTGCACCCTCGAGGCTCTGAAAGACCGGAATGGCCCGGAGCAACACCCGTGTTCTGCGTCGGCCTTGCGGGAGGTCATCACCTGCTACTCCTTGGTAGACATCTGGCGAGAACAACATCCCGAGGCATCCACTGAGTTCACCCATGTTAGGGTGTTTAGGGGTGAATGGATGTCCTGGTCCCGGATCGACAGGCTGTATATATCCAGCCACAGCCTGTCGCGAGCCCAGTCCAGTACAATTAGGCTGGCACCGTTTTCGGACCACAATTGTGCGTCCATGACGGTGGCACTACTACCAGCAGCGCCCTCGGCGCCTATTGGCACTTCAATAATACGTTGTTGGAAGACAAGGTGTTTGCAACGTCAGTCCGAGACTTTTGGATGGCCTGGAGAGGTTGCAGATCAGACTTTGCCATGTTAGAGCAGTGGTGGGACGTGGGCAAGGTTCATCTGCGCCTCAGCAGGTTGGGGGATATGTCCCCGGCATGTTTCCGCGGCATGCAGAGGAAAGTCCTGTATTCTCTAGTGCTCCATATAGTGCACTACCTCGCCCTTGTCACCCGCCCTGATACTATCTGGAGGCGGGTATTTCCTGCGAACGAGGGCGAGAGACCCCGGTGGAAGGAACTCTATACAGGTTTGGTTCCCCGTCCCACCGGGGATTTGAGTTGGAGGGTCTTCCACGATGCACTGAGCACAGGAGAGTACTTGGCACACTTCACGGACTCCCCCGCCGCCTGTCCCTTTTGTGGCGAGCGGGAGTCCATATATCACATTTATTTGATTTGCGCCAGACTGCAGCCCCTCTTTTCCTTCTTGAAGAGCCTTCTCCTGCAGTTCTGGCTACACTTCTCCCCTCATCTTTTTATTTTTGGGTGCCCAGTGTCCCGGAACGATAAGCCTAGGGATCTCCTGGTCAACCTGCTCCTGGCATTGGCTAAGGTAGCCATTTGTAAAACCAGGAAGCAGGTTTTGGAGGGGGGGGTCCCAACAAACATTGTGGCCATGATCCGGGCGCTGGTGCACTCCCGTATTCGGGCAGAGTACTCGTACGCCGAGTCTACTGGGACAGTTTCAGAGTTTGTCTCCCAGTGGGCGTTAGGCGGGGTGCTCTGCTCGGTATCCCCCATCAAGGGTTCTTTAGAGTTAACCCTTCTGCTTTAAGTGCACTTCAACAGTGCACTTGTTGGTCTTCTTTTGAATATTTGTTTGACTGGTTTTTCTTTGTTCTACTTGGCAACAAGAAGAATTGCTGTTCAACTGAATTGGCCGGCTTTGCCGGCCAATCAGTTTTAAACCAGATCAAAATAGACCCACTTCTCTCTCTACTCCTCCCCTCTCTGTCATTGGTGCACCTTCCTTTATAATCCCTGTCTGTCCACCTCTTCCTCGCTCTGCATAGTTCCTGTTTCCCTGTGTGTACCCGACCTGTGCTGTGCTCCCTCTGTGTTTCTGTGATTACCTGCTCCTGTGTTACTTTGGATTTCCTTGGCTTTGACCCCTGCTTACCCTGGACTACTCTGCTCTCTGGTATCCCTTTGAACCCTGCTACACATACGACTCAGCTGACCTCTGGCTTTCTAGGACCTGGATTGCCCTCTGACGGCTCTACCCTCTGGATCCCTGAACATTGGCAAACGGACACGACTATTCTCACGGACATTCCCCAAGCATTGCAAGTATACACTAACAACTCTTCCAACAGGCCCAGCAAAGCTATACCACACTCCGGGCTTGCTCCCACTGCTGTGGGTGTGTGGTATCATACCGTTCCCACCTCAGTACTGGGGTCTAGCTTGGTCTGCGGGCATACAGGTGTGACAGTCATAGGGCACATCAATGTGACCCATCAGCCTATAGGATTCCTCTCTTCTGCTCCGCCCTGGCTTCTCATTGGTTCATGGTCCTTTATATACCTGCCTCGCTCCGTTTCTCATTGCTGAGCATAACCTTATGTGACGCGGTGCCTTGCTGCATCCTGACTTGTACCTTGCTGCATCCTGCCTTGTGCCTTGCTGCATCCTGCCTTGTTCCTGCTGTTGCTTGACCCCTGCTACGTTATTGGACTTCGCATTTCTCCTCTCCTGACCCGGCTGACGTACGACCATTCTGAACTCTCTACTCCTGATCTTGGCTATCCTCGCAACAACTACTCTCCAATCCTGACCTTGGCAAAGTACCCCAACGATCCGCTACTCTCCAATCCAGACCCGACAAGTATATACGACTACTCTACCTTCTATACTCCTGACCCGGCTTGTAAGACCAAGCTACACTCTAGGCGCGCCCTCGCTGTTGTGGGTTGGCGTTTATACAATTCTCTACCTCAGCCTCGCGGCCGCGTCTGGTTTGTTGTGAGCTACTTGTTTGAGGAGGTACCGGGGCGCTATCTCTGTATGGCTTATCTGATGTGCGGAAGTGTAAAAAGAGTGGTGTGATACTGCCTGTAAGTGGTTTTCAAGTGATGTCCTCTTGTGACTCGGAACCCCAGCAGGATCTATCCAGGACCCTTGTAGGCAATGAATACAAAAAGGATGGGGGAGCACAATAGTTGGAAACAGGCAGTGTTGTAGATCTAGTAATTGCTCTTAAGATGAAGCAGTTATATCCTGAGCGAGTGTGGTAGCTTACCCTTGTACCCCACCCTTTCATCACCTGTTACTGATTGGGCAATACCCCTAAATGAACAAGATACCAAGATAAGAGTACACTCACACTAGCCCGTGTGAGTGCCAGATTATAATATATATATCTTTTTGGTGGTCCATAAACACGCCATCCTCCCCCTCATTGACGTATATATGTATATGTGTTAACCCTATCCTCCTTTCTGTTTACACGAGAGGAAATCCCCCTGGAGCGGCACTCTGAACCATCGAAGCAAGCGGCCTACATAACAAGAAGAAGAACCCACACTGCAAGGAGAAAAGCCTCATTAGAAGCCCACGGGATTCCCAAAGAAACCTTGATGCGACTGGGCTTACACAAGGCCGTGTAAGTTACATATATTTTTATTTTACCTTCTCACCAACACATACAAACCCAGGTGTGTTTATCCTTCCAATTAGACATTAGCCACCTGAGCTACCACACTCGCTCAGGATATAACTGCTTCATCTTAAGAGCAATTACTAGATCTACAACACTGCCTGTTTCCAACTATTGTGCTCCCCCATCCTTTTTGTATTCATTGTTGTGAGCTACGCATTACACGCGTCTTGTCAGTGCACATAGAAACTTGCTAAAGGCCCGTGAGAATGCCGACAGCAAGACCCCGCCTACTATTCTCACAGTTGTCTGAAAAGACACAGAAGCAGGAAAATTTTATGAGCACAGCATTTTAACAAGGCCAGGGACTGCATGACCTCTGCCTGTTATGGAATCTAAATAAACTCTTAACTCTGCATAAAGAGCTAGGATTGCTGTTTAACTCAATCGATATCAGCTAATAATTTCTTCTTCACTATGCCATGCCAAAACGGTACGTTCTCAGTATAAACGTGGCCGGGGCACTACCTACCTCCTCTCTACTCTCCTCTCCTCTCACCCCTATCTTCTCCTCTCCTCACCACCCTATCCTCACCTCCAACCCTATCCTCTCCTCTCTCTCCTCAAAATACAGTCTTCTCCTTCTCATCATAATCTGTCTCAACTTTAACTCTATCTCTACCTCGAAGTAAGTGTGAGATTAGATGAGTTTAAGTAGCTATGTCATGAAGACATGTGACTTAAATTAATTAATAATGTTAATTAACATAAGTAGGAGAAATACCCTACATTTGTGTTTCTAATCAATTAATATGTGTTCATTAGCATGCCCGATTCGTTCTAACATAATATTTAGATCAGATGTGACGTACATATCCGTGTACCTTGCTTTGACTATGAAAAACTGATGTTTGTAATTCCATGATTTGACACGTATCCAACAGTCATACATTGTAGTGGTAATTATCGGTTACGGAGGATTGTTAAAAATTATATGCAGCCTTTCTACATTTAAATTAACACAATCACAAATATCAAAAATGTTAAAATTAAACAAAACTTAAATTAATTAAAAACATATATAAGTATTTTTTATAAAGTGCTAAAGAGTAATGGTATTGACCATATTAATACCAACATTCTTTATCAATTACATAATAAAACAGTTATTAAATATATTTGCCTTTATTGTTAAATGTTTAAAGGTATGTAGCCAATTACACCATATGTCAACACTGCCACTATACTTCTTTACAAACAGTATGTTAAATCTGCAGATCAATGTGATGTTTTGAACAAAACCTTTTCTGTTTCGCAGATTAAATATGTGCACGAATACAATATGCACAATGACAAGTGATGAGCTACGTTGGACTTCGATAAGTTATCCTGTAATAGATCGCTTTGGTGGCTTATTTAATTATTGTATTGCACAACATTGTGGGATATGTAGTCCATCAATAGAATATGACTGGCCAGCTAATAGATACAATTCAGTGCTAGAGAGAGGCCGGGGATCAAGAGCACGAGCCAATCAAAACAGGAAGACTGTCACTTAGCTAATGCTTTAGATATTCTAAACATAGACAAGGTATAAAAATAAATTATAGCATGGTTATTGTTTGTTTTAAAAATGTATTTGGCATACCGCACACATTTTTGTTTAATGTTTACAAACATGTAGGTTATTGTTTGGACTGCACCTTTAAAACGTCCAGATAGGACTATCAAGCGACTCTGCTGAATGTAACACTTCATGTACCCCTCATACAACCATAACATGAACAATCCATATATTAACCCATTCATAACCTAAGCAGTGACACAATATGGTCCGAAAAATTATTTGGCGAAAAAATCTCTTATCGCCGACTTATCGGGGCTTACTGAATAGCAGTAGGCTTTTCTGGCGATAAGGTGGCGATAAGTGGCTTATCGGAGCTTAGTGCATAGGCCCCTTTGTGTGTGTACCCACGTATGCCTACATTTGTGTGCACTTATGTATGTCTTCATTAGTGTATGTGTGCACCTATGTATGTACAGTATGTATGTATGTATGTATTCATGTGTGTGTCAATGTATACTTGTGTGTGTGCATGCTTATGAACAGTTTGTATGCCTACATGTGTGTGCATGCTCATATATGCCTGCATGTGTGGGCACACCTATGTATGTATGTCTGTACAGTAGGTGTGTGTGTATGTATGTCTTTGTGTGTCTATGTAAAGTATTAATCTTTGTACATCTGTTTTTTGCATGTACTGAATGTATGTCTATATATGTATGTGTGTATATGTCTAGTGTATGTTTTATTTTGATCTCCCAAAAGATTGAAGGTTGAAGCCAAAGCATCTTATTGGGGCTTAATATGAAAGTATCAGTTCTGCTAAACTGTTGAAATTAACACTTGATGCAGGAATTTATTTGATATTCTGGTGCTACTTGTGCCAGTTCAGCAGTAGAGAGTCTTTAATATACAGTATAATCCCCATAAGGAGAACTAACTGGGAGGGCTTTTGCCAATTTGGAAGATCAATTGAGCTGCCAAAACCGTCAGGCCCTTGAAAAATATGATTTCATGCCCTGCAGCACTGATCACTACTGTGAGCTCTCAAAGTCAGAAAGCAGGTTGTGTATGCCTGCAAATGCACATGCAATCAACAGGTGATGGACACTGCAGCACTTTAGAAGAACAGTCCACTGGAGGCAGCACATAGTGACAGCACGTTGTGTGGTGAGCAATGGGGTTGGACCCTTTCAAATATTTTTTCTTAGGCCCCGAACAACCTACAGTTGAACCGCTCCTGCACGGCAGCGTGTGCAATAACGTGGGCTATAACTGGAAGTACTGTATACCATATGGGTTTTTGTAGTTCACCAGGTCTGCAGGCTTTAGATCTGTATGGTTTTATCTTTAATTGTTACTTCATATATTTTACACAATGTTAAATGCATTTGGAATACTTATCGTTTGAAGAAGACATGTGGGAATTTGGAAAAGCATGTTTAGGGTAAATGTCAGACAGATTTGGGAACAGCCAAAAAGAGGGAATGGACCCAATATGCTGATGCTGCTGAAGTCACATATAGGGGCTAGATGTACCCACAATCCACTTAACGAGAGAGGCAACTCACTTATTGTATTTATAATATAAAGTCATGTACAGGATAATTTGTTGGACTCACCCTGGGTGGGGGCTAGTGAACAGGATGAAGCAAAACACAAGAGATGAATTGTCCATGAACAAAACACTCATGGGTTAATGAAAGCCGTAAACTGCTGCCCTTACCCTGCCCGGTGTCTGTAATATCCTGTGTCGCAGCTCACTTAAGAATGTTCCATATAAAGTGATGAAGAGCCGTGAAGATCCAGTAGAGGCTTCCCTCTCGCGCGCTTCCCCGACAAGAAGGTGGCAGTGGCGTCTTGATTCACGCCGACACTGCGCCCATGTGGAGGTAACCGCTGGGTCCAACCTGGCGAACACCGTCTCTTGCAGGGAGGAATGAAGAGGGATGCATTCCAGCATGCAATGCGTTCCGGCGCCTCTTACACGTCAGCAGGGGGTGGCGCCAGTAAGCCGAAGCTGGAAAACAATAGTGAGGAGCCTGCGTGCGTGCACCAGCCGATATAGATGCAGTCAGGAAGTGAAACGATGGCGGTCACAGCAATTGGAGTTCAGCCAGAATAAAATAAAATCAGCTTTAATAAATTATTTGCTGCACATCACAGAAGAATACTCTGACGCGTTTCGTTCCTAAGTGGAACTTTATCAAATCATTTTGATTGCCTAAGCAGAAAGTAAAGTTTTGATTCCTGTGAAAAGAGGGTATCTTAGACAAAGAATCTCAGCCAATTATTGTAACAAATTTCTTGTGGGAGAAAAACTAGGCGTATAAATGTTCGGTTGTATTCTAACCTTGGAAAATACCGCAAAGATAACATGTAACTCTTCACACATTCATCAGACATCCGTATGCGTTCAACTTAGACACTGTACACTTGAAGAGAGAAGACATGGCAGGGGCTTCCACATTGCACAGCCATCCACGTAAATCATACAAATTTTTGATTTATGAAGCAATCGAGTCAACGCCACAGAAAAAGGCTACCGTGCGGGAAATCTATGACTTGATCCAAAACATTGGTCATTGATCATTGTTAAGATCAACGATACGGCTGCTGGCAGGTTGCTTCATCATTTAAACTTACCATGGAACATGAAACATATCTTCTGTTAAATAGCATATTTTTGCCTAATACCAGTTACATTGAAGCCTCACAGACTGTCGCGTCTGCTGATATACCTGCACCGTCCATTCATGAAGACGACATGCAAGATGGACATAACTACTATGATATGTCTCCAAACTTATATGGGCAATACGAATGTGGAGGTGAAAACAACCAACAACTGTACGTACCTCCGGACATCTTGTTTCAGATCCATATGACGGCCTCACGGAGATGTGTCTGAATCAGGATTCAACGGTTGGCTCAACCATGGATGATACTGTTGTGCCTTCCTGAAGCGATTTGTTGCAGGCAAATCAGTTTTGACTTCTACAATAATGGTAAATACACATTTCGTTATGCCTTTACTCTAATTATATATGTCACTAATATTATAACATAATCTGCATAATCTACACAATTTGTTAGCCAAATGAGTGGATACAGTGTAACATTGCAGACAGCCTTACATGGAGCGTTCACAAATAGATTATTTCCTGTAACAATAGACTACATGACGAACCAGGAGTACACATTGGTGACGTAGTCCTAAATCATTCATTATTATCGATTTTAAACCATCTTTCTAAAGGTTACACTAACTGTAACACACACACACACACCTCATTGTTTAGCATTCAACATATAAAAACAATGTGTCACCCACATGTGACATGGGAACGTGGTCATGTCCCAAGGCGTCCTTAAAAAGGTTACCGATGCAAGACCCCACCCCCAACCGATGTGCGCGCGTGAAACAGTATTGGCTGTGCCTGTAGCTTATTGTTACGGTCAGTGCAGTGTGTCATGCGCGCGTCGGTGGGGCGGTGCGTGCACCGCGCTGGAGGCCAATGTTCATTCAGTGGGAGGGGTGTTTACGTGCATTTCATGTTGCCTTCACATAACGTCACATGTATTTTGTTCGCTCATTGTCTGATCATCCGTTTTGGCCGTGGGCACACGTCCGTTTACAAAGTTTAGATATGTACGTGTGTAGAAGTGAATTTGTTTCGCTTCCATATCATAACTTTCAGCCATGATATGCGTACTGCTAGCAGCACCATGGAGGGACATGTATTGAACACACAGCGCACACATCTTTTTGTGCATGCGCTAAGACTTAGTGCACACATTCGTGACGTGCGCGCGCAACAGACATTGTGCGCGCACATTATTATGTATGCAGGCACCGGAACAAACATATCAGTAGTAATGCGAATACCGGCATTTGAAACATGAGATAGTTCTGTATCTTTAGTTTGATCCTTGCAGTTAAAACATATATGTTACTTCTGCGTGAATATCCACAATCATATAGAGATGTGTTAAGCGTTGTCATGCTGTAACATAGATAAATGTGCAATCTTTGAACATCATGTGTTTGCTGTATTTCACAGATGTCGAGGATGAATACATGGGCCAATATCTGATTTCAGATGGGCCAATCGTTATATTAGATGATTGTGATGACTAGCGAACAACTATTATAATAAATATGTAACAATGCTTGCAATGATTGGTGCGCAGATTAACAATCACTACATAATGTTATCCTATTGTGCCAATATTTACTACGCACTTAATTATCATAATGATGTTGCTAAGCACTGCAGTTAGAACTTATATTGATAGGTTTTTCTTTTCTACTAAAATTATATGTATTGTCATGTGATATATGCAACCAACATTATCACTCAGCAAACACATTAATCTACTATATATTATAATCTCACGTGTGACTTGTCAAAGAATGTAAATGCTACATAACAACTCATAGACATTGTATCTGAATGTACACAATAACAATAGGGAGGTGATAGAAACTTTGTAGTCGTGTGAATGTTATATTATCACCTACGTTGTAGTGCTAACCTAACATGCATGAGCTAATGAATGTTATGTACAGATCATTAAACCATGAACATTTGTGTGTACATTTCATTCACACGATTAACTATAGTGTAGTGTTATTATTACACGTTAAACACATACATAGCTAAGTGACGCCGATGATAAAAACATTGTTATGTAGGTTAATATTATTTCTGGTAGAAATACATGCATCAGACAAAAACAAAAACACACACACACTATGTTGATGAAATGTGTGCGTATGTAAATGTATACTTCATTTATGTTCATATGTTGACAGTTGTTATAAAGGACCATGATCATTATTAATAAGTAACGTGAATGAAATATAAATTTTCTTCGGAACATTGTCATTGTGTTGAATGATTCTGAACAAAATGTGAATCCAAAGAACTATACTTTGGAATGATGTTAACATTTTGACAAATGTAACATGTACGTCAAATCAACACACATTTTTCACTTATACATACACATGAAGTGAGAGAATAAATAATGACATACATTGCAATGTTAATGATGTTTACCACATTTGGGTCATTTCATACAAACATGCATTGAGTGTTAACATCGCTCAAATGCATGAATGGATGTTGTTACGTTGTAATAATGACATGTTATGTAATGTAGGTAATGATTTTTAAACACACTGTACAATAACCACAAAGTGTAGATAAACGCACGGACACAATACAGAAAGGACATATTTCAATTGTCACCACTTGTTCATTACGTTCTCTTTAAACATCCTCTAACTATACCTGTATCGAGGTTTGCACATCTTATTACAGATGTGAATTCAAATACATACCATGAGCAGTCCTTGGAGTGATATACCCTGAAAAAGAAAACATCAATGAATAAAAATAATTGTCATGACATGTTAATTAAGGTCAGCAACACACAGAAGTGACACTTTTCTATGTGATATTAAACAAAATATATAAAACGTCAAATATGATCTGAAATACACAATAGGTTTACACATCATTGTGACACACATGTCATACTCCAAATGAACATTTGTATGTAACCATATTGCACTAGCTATTGGCTATCAACATAGTAGGTTTATTGTTTATGCATAACCAAAAATAGCATGTACAGAAAAGATAGATTTTGTACACATCATTCCCTCACGTACACACAAAACGTTTTAGTGGTAAGAAGTATAATACAACCTGTTGATGAATGACATACCAGTGCCACATGCATTTGTCCACACAGCAGAGAACAGAAAGGTGGGAAGAACCATATTAATCCGTTTCCTAAGTGAATGGTATTTGGACACATGTATTTATCATGACAATGAATTAATATATCTATGTAGTACTATGAACATATAGGTAGTTGCTTACATGAAAAATATGTGTTAATCACATTACGACGTGTCTCCACACCACAGGCTGTTTGCTCAGGGTCAGCTGCTAAATGTACGGGATGCTCCTCCTCCAAGCCCTGACGTATGTCGGTTTCTAAATTATGGCGGAATGCCAGATTGTGCAAAATGCAATAAGCAATTACAATATCTGACACTTTAGCAGGCTTATATTGAAGTGCCCCACCAGTTTGATCTAAACACCGAAATCTTGTTTTAAGAAGCCCAAATGTCCTCTCGATGACAGATCATGTAGATATATGTGCAACATTATACCTCTCCTCTGCTTCAGATTGAGGGTTTGGCACCAGGGTCAACAGCCACGGCCTAATTCCGTATCCTGAGTCACCTATAATCTATCGTGTACAAATATGAAACAATTTGTGTAAACATTATCACATACAACATTTCATAGAAAAACAATAGTTGTTTGTGAACATATCATAATATGTACTCGCCCACCAGCCAACCAGGTCCAAAATAGCCTTGTTCAAAAGAATGGAACACTGATGAGTTTCTCAGGATAGAGGAATCGTGGCTGGAACCAGGGAATTTGGCTACCACATGCATAATCTTCATCGTGGCATCGCATACCACCTGTACATTCAGGGAATGGTAGTGCTTACGATTGCAGTAAGCATCCTGACTCTGACTAGGCGGGATCAAGGCAACATGGGTGAAATCTATTGCACCCATCACACATGGTATCCCGGCTATGGTATAAAAGCCATTCCTCACTTCCAGCCACTCTGTGTGCTCTGCAGGAAAATGAATATAATTCCTAGCGCATCTATTCAGTGCACATAGAAACTGGGTAAAGGCCCGCGAGAATGTAGATTGCGAGACCCCGCCCACTATGGCCACAGTTGTCTGGAATGACGCGGAAGCAAGATAATGTAATGAGCACAGCATTTTAACAAGCCCAGGGACTGCACGACCTCTGGCTGTCACAAAATCTAAATCTACCCGTATCTCTTCATAAAGAGATAAGATTGCTGCTGAACTCAAACGATACCAATTTATACCAATTTATACCAATTTATAATCTCCTCACTCATCCCATCTAACATCCCATCTAACATGGTTCTCTCCCTGTACAAACGTGGACGAGGCACAACTTCTCCCCTCTCTCTTCTCCTCTCATCTCCTTGCCCTCTCCCTCAACCTCTCCCTCTCCACTCCACGTCCCTGTCCCTTCCTTGCCCTGTGACATCCTGTCCCTCAGCTAGGCTCTCCTCCAATAGAATCTTCCTCCGTCTCATGAACAATCGTATCATCTTCAGGTCTGTAGCTGTCAATGCGCAGGTAATTGCCCTCCTTTAAATACCTATGTGATGATGTCACGTGACTTGATGAAGTGCAAGGTGTTACATAAACATATCCAAGTTGTGAACTCCAAACGGGTATACAGTACGAATTAAACGGATTATATATGTGTGTTCACCAGGCAATCCTAATATTTGACTATGATGTTACGTTAAGCTTTGTACAACAATTTATTCGCAAGTGAATGTGTAATGCATGTACCACTTATGAACGCAACACTCAGTCATCTCATTAGGATACAACCATGACATTGACGTTGAAAAACTACGTTGCAACATGTATAATTTAGCATGTTAATGTCACATGTTCACATGAACTAATTATAATGTGCATATGCATAATTTAATGCCATCAGGATACTTGCTATTGATTATGTTTCAATCGTCTAAAAATGAGGTACTATTATAGATCTGTGTATAACTTTGCATGTACTGATTATAATGCATCATGTACAATGTAAACATGCAATGTTATTGAGTGTCCAATTGCGGACGTCATAAAAAGAGGGAGGTCACAAACTACATGTAAACATGAAAAAAAACAGCTACATTTACATTTGATCATGCGTTACACATTCAAAGCATTCTATAATGTATACCAACATTACTATACGCTGGATCCGTTAGATGTGTGAAATCTGTTACATCATATAATAAATTGAAGCAAACTTAAGTAACATGTTTCATATGATATGACCTCTTCCTTTAAGAGTTTACTATAGGAGTTTCCCTTGACACATCATAACATTAAGACTAATGTGACACGCAAAACATCATAACATAGACAAGTACAATTGTCTGCCAATAATAAACGTAAGCGGTGACACGATGAAGTGAATCACATCGACACTGTAATGCAAAGCACATTTTTATTATAAGCAATAGAACGTAAACACTCCTATAAAGTTATAAGTCCCCGCTCCATTGACTCCATTGATGTAGAGATGAGCTATTTTTTCTAAGTGCCGTCCCGGCAACCTTGCTGATCCTTCTCCCCTCCAACTTGCCAACTTTAGTTGGCGGGACAAATTGCCATAGAAATCTCAATTTCAGAGTGCCGATCAGCACCGATAAGCTGTTCGGGGCTACTAGAATACAGCCGATTTCAAAAAGTGGCGAAAAGTGCCGATAAGTGGGTTATCGGCGGCCGCCTGCCAATAAATTTTTATCGGGAAGACAAAATGCCGATTTTGGCCACTTATCGGCGCTTACTGAATCACAAAGGCAATTTTGGCGGGAAAATGCAGATAAAAGCCTTCTCGGCGCTTACTGCATGAGGCCCTAGATCTGCAAAATGTCTCTGTAAAGCGCTACTTAAAACTAGCAGCGCTATACAAGAACATCCTATTATTATTATTATTAAATCCCTATTTGCAATTCACTTGCATGATATGATTAATCTGTAAACCCAACAATTAAATCATCGAGGGAAAACCCCAGATTGATGCATTAAATAAAAAAACACTGCTCATGTACAGAATGCATATTAATAACTAATTGATTCCAGTGGACCAGCTGTGCCAGACTCCTGAAATGATGCTCATGAAATCCTTTCAAGTAATTAAGCGCATGATGGACGGATTGAGATTGAATGGCCTTTTGTGAGAATAGCAATATCTAAAAAAAAAAATTTAAAAAATGATTGCTTTATATATTGAGGTGCTTATGATTATTAATTGATAATCAAAGCTTTGCAAAAAAAATATATTTGTCAAATAAACCGTAATAGGGATAACTACTGCTTAAATTCTACGATATTCCTGGTACAAATCTTGATAATAAAATAGCACGTAACCTGTAACATTTTTACCCTAGTTTTTTAACAATCATTTGGGTTCGTGAATAGAAAACTCATGAACTCATGACAAATGTTCAAATTTGCAAGCATATATTTAAAACAATTATGTATATTTAACTTTTTTTTTACCATATTTTGTTACAAAACCAAAACCAATCGATTTCCAGCAAAACCAAAGCCAAAATTCATATTTGTTTAGAACCAAAATGACAGTGTGCCCACCAATAGTCTTCACATATAAATCAGCCCTTCCATCCATTTTTTCAGTTTGCTGGCTCATCTTCACACTTTTTCCAGTTCCAGAATATCTTTTTTATGGTTAGATGCAGTCTCAAAAGAGATTTTAAAAAACAGCAGAATTAACCTCTGCTACAAGATTTTTGCATAATGGTATTGTGATAACCTGCTGCCCAACACTGAGCACTATAGTTTGACTTGAACGGGGCTTGAATAAATGTACAATTGTTCCTAAATCTTTCTCTGTCAAATATTGACCTTTGCATCATTAAGTAGTGTTGCTACCCAAATGTATACCTGTATATTTACAGTACCTATATTAAACCGTGTTTGCCTTCTCAAATCTGCCACACTTACGTTTTTTTATGATTGCACTCACTGGTAATACTTATATTTGATCTTGACTACACTAAGTGCAATCATAAAAAGTTACTGGCGTGATCAAGACTGAGCACCACACATTTTCTTTGACAGAGTAAGTGGTATTTTAATGGACTTAAAGGTCCATTGTTTATAGTTAGTATAGGTAGAAGAACTGTAAGTTTGTGTTACGGGACCCTGATGTAGAGTGTTGTGATATACAAAGGACTAAAATGTGTTATTGTAGGTATTTATACCGACATTTGTGGCATTGTTAAAGATATGATATGTTACCTGGAAAACACTGGAGGCTTCCAGAGAAGGCTGGTATTCAGACAACTTCTGAAATCTTCCAGCAGGAAGGGTATATATTATAAAGTACATGTAATCTATCAAAATGATTAATTTGATGCAAGGTATGTTTGATATTGTAACTAACATTTGAATAGTATATCAAATACATAATCTGCCATTATGTTATATTGTTTATGAGAGAATTAGACTTTGGTTTCCACCATAAATTTTTCTTCATTAGGCAGAAGCTGAGTGATGATTGAATGTACTCGTTTTACATTGTACAAATTTGTGATCATATTCTAAATCCTAAGCACAACAGATCTCTTTATTATCTATAACTGTGTAAAAGGAACAATGGCTGACCTAGTGTTCTGTACCATAAGCTTTTCCCTGCAATTATTTAATAACTTTTAAGATAAAGTAACAATGGATATGTGCCACGTGTGGTGATTACTGTATAAAGCAGCTTTTTATCCTTTTAGAACTCAGTTCTCCGGTGCTCAGTAACCATTATTACAATAATTCCTGTTCATTTATGCATATCTGTTCAATTGTAAAAAGCATGAAATATCATATTAGGAATTGGAAGACAAGCACAAGCAGGAATTGAGCAGAGCAGATCATATGAAGGAGCAATTTATCCTCCACTAATCCTCATTGTAAGAACAATCATATAAGCTTCTTGTTTGCATAATTTAATGTTGTGGAGGAGAGATAAATTAGCAGGGTTCAGAGAACTTAAAACATAACTCCTTCATCATCTTAGCAAAGTCACCACGACCTTGAATGACCTGCTGTTTAAATGTCAGTCATCAGCCTAATGCTACAAAAGATAAAAAGCCTCAGTGCTACATTCAATATGACAAATACTTAACTGTTTTACTTTTTATAAGCGAGGGTCATTTAGTTCAATTCTTTGGCCAAATTATTTTAAGCTTGCAATAAAAACAGATAATTTAACTATATAATCAGCAGCACTCTGAACTCCCAATTGGCAAACAGATGTTGTCCCTGCATTATTCATCTTCCTTCATTACTGCTCAATCATTCTTATATCTTGAGCTCAGCATCAAACTTTACTAAAAACTATTTATGGTGCCCAAGCTTTTAGTAATGCTGCTCTTCTGTCTAACTTCTACGGCCGAGAGGCATCATCTGTAAAAATCCTTTTTTTTAATTAGACTAAAGACTTACCTCTTACCTAGTCATTTGATGAGTGGACCACAAATATTCAAAACAGGATTACTCCATTCTATAGTCTGTCCATCCTATATTTGTATCTTCTCTTTGGTTTCTTTTTTTGTATCATTTTAAATTTACATCTGGGAAGCATTATGAGTCACATTGGAAGAAAAGTGCTTTTTACTGTTGTTATTATTACTAATATAAACTAAATGTAACCTTCCAAATTAAACCTGCAATTGGGTAAGATCCCCTTGTTTTGCATGTAACAATACAAATTCAGTTAATGGACTGAATATCATTACCCCAAAGGTGTAAATAAATTACCCGATGAGCCCTTGATTGTCCCACCAAAACAGTGCCATGTAGTCCACCTGCAAACCATTATTCCATCTATATGGGTGAACCTCAGATCGCTTTCTGGTCCAATAAACATAGAAATCTCTAACTATCCATATTTCCATAGCTAGTCAACCTAAAAATAGACATAACATGTAAGATAAATACATACATGTACAAAGCCATATGTATATACCTATAACATAAAAGTGCAAGAGACCTCCATAATGCAAGACTGCTTTAATAAATAACTTGTCGAGATTAAATCAAATTGAAATGCATTCCCATGCATAGAAATAAAAGTGTTATTAAGTGAACACCAACATAGCATAACCACAAACCCCAAACCACAAAACCACAACAATTCAGCACCATTTGTCCTCCTTGTCAAAAGTTTTGCATGTAGGCTGCTGGTTGTTTCTGCTTTGCCGCATCTCCCACATTGACCGCCTGGGGAATCCTTCTGTATCTACTACGGATATCAATTTTGTCAAAAGAATATCCAATGCATTTCACAGCACATAGACTGCTTCGTTAGGGAAATATTGAGATAGGTGGGTAATGTTGTGCTTTCTAAATACTCTATCTAAGAACAAACCAATCAGAGTGACTCACAGGTGCAGCAATATGAACCCTTCTTTCCTCCACAGTGCTGCCGACAACTAGAGTTTGCACCTGAGCCCCCATGTCGATGACCTTGCAGACTCTCTCTCTCTCTCTCTCTCTCTCTCTCTCTCTCTCTCTCTCTCTCTCTCTCTCTCATACACAAACACCTCCTCTCTCATGCCCCTATCCCTCTCCCTCCCTCTTTATCAATCACCAGCCTCTCTCTCCCTGCTTCCCCTCTCTCTCACTCTCCTCTTCCTCTCTCTCTTCTTCCCTCCTCTCTTTCTGAACCAGTCAGTGAGACTGAATCATTCTACCTGCACGCCTCTAAAAGGTGATCGCGAAGCTTTTATTTTATTTGAATAACACAGTATTGAAGCAGGGGGAGTCTGGAGGTAGACCGCATTCATTTAAGCCTCGGGGACCTGAGTTACAGGCCCTGGTATGTGCCGGTATCTCTCTGCATTGTTTAAATGTCCCTGTCAAGTGACGTGGGAGAATCTAAATATGGCGAGAATATCGGCACCCCATATGGTGCCTGTAACTCGAGATGCATGGGGTCCCTGAGGTTTAAATGAATGCAGTTCAGCTCCAGTGTCCCCCTGCTTCAATACTGTGTTATTAAAATAAAAAAAAAGCAGCTTCATTACCTTAGTGGGTAGCCGCTTAGGAAATGCAGGGATTAAGCCAGAGTACCTAGGTTATTGGGGGTAGAGGGGGTGGGTGAATGGGTAGTTGTCCCCAAAGGAAGGTTACAGGAGATGTTAACCCCTCTCACTACCCACCGAGAGGCCTCACCACCCACCCCAGGGAAACTACCCTTTTCACCCATCTCCACCCCCAGTAAACATTAAAATACAATACAAACACCAATACACACATTGATTGCCAGTGTGGCTACCTATACCCTCAATGACAGCCAAGATAGCCCCAATGGCAATGAATGGGCACCCTACTACCCCCCCTACACCCCCAACACCTCCCCCTCAACACATACAGTACAGTAATGTGCAAAATCCCTGTTATCCACATCTGGATAATAGAACATTTGCCATTAAAAAATTAAACATTACCCAGCCAGCATATAGTAAATAAAAGTTGTACCTACCCCTGCCAGGATGAAGGCCATGCTCATCTTCCTTGTCTTCACTGGGAACTGACAGTGGGTGGGACAACTGCGACTTACAAACTTGTAAGCACCCGCATTGCATCCACACACTTGTTTATCTGCATTTGGCACCAATTCGAATCACCGAGGAGAAGACGCTCTGCCTGCTTGGTGTACCGGCAGTAGATGCAAGATGGATCGGAGCAGATCCTGGTAAAAAGCCTGAATCACTATCGGATACTCAAATCCAACTGCAGTCAGAGTGGAGAAACAGTGTGCTATGAAGAGCTAAGTGGCAGCTGTGGTAATCATTGTGGTGAGAGTACAAAACCGAAAAGAAAGCAACCAAGCACTGATAGACACTACAACCGGGAGAAATCTGCAGGCATAGAAAGCAGACTCCAGTGCAAAATCGCACTGAATCCTGCGGTGGAGGTTCGGGACCTTACCGTTGGGCGTCGGTGAGTAAAAACTGTGCATACATTGTTACCGGCAAAAAAAAAAACAGATTGTCCTGTATGCAGCATTATATTGCCAATAACTGAACAACATCCACATCATATATCACAGTATAGGAACAAACGATGACAAAGCCCCATAGGGGTGAAACGAGTTAGAGCGCACAGGGGACTTATTCCCCTCTTTTATTCTATTTTTTGCTCATGGTTTAATAAAGGCAATTTTGTTTAGCACAGTGCAGCCTCTACACTTTTTTGCTTGCAGTGCCCGCTGATTCTCTTTCCCTGCAGAGAGGTTTAAATACAGTATATCAACATCTCTGCCAGTGCAAACAATCTACTGTACCACTTAATCCTGTATTTATCAGACTCTACAAATATAAATAATTGTTTCTAAGAGGATAACTGTAACAGGGGACTTATCCCTGTTCAAAAATGTGCCTCTAATCCAGCAGTGTGGTGGTTAACTGCTGGTAGACAATTAACCAACACCACCTGGCTGATTAGAGGTGTCAGAAAAAGCCTGCCTCTGAGACAGGAAGGGAGATTTTCCTCAGTACACAAGGGTGCTGACAAGAGGAAAGAGGTCTTGAGCAGAAAGGCTCTGCTGAAATCAAGACACCCAAAGACCTATATTCCTGGACACAGGGGACCCAGGAACCTACCAGAGACTGACATGAAGGGCCACCTGCTTTAAGGTATCTCTTGAGACTTTGGGGAATAGGGTGGTAATGGGATTATCCCGCCAGCCTTGGAGAAAGGGACTGGGGAAGTAAGTTAGCCCTTACACAGGGATAGGCGTTTGTTATTTTGTGTTTTTGTATATTTTGCCTGCATTAAGGAACAAGCTCAATAAAGCAAAGATATAATTACACCCCAATCGGTCTCCATTATATGTACCTCTGAACAATAACATACAGAAAACTTCAGGCTACCAGGTCATAGCTACCTTTGGCACAAACAATTCCCTCCTACTGTCTCTAAATGTTCCCCTACCTACCAATTAGATTGTAAGCTCCTCGGAGCAGGGACTCCTCTTCCTTAATGTTACTTTTATGTCTGAAGCACTTATTCCCATGACCTGTTATTTATATTATTTGTTATTTATATGATTGCAACACGTATTACTACTGTGAAGCGCTATGTACATTTATGCCGCTATATAAATAAAGACATAAAATACAATACAATACAAGGATTTTTTTGTGCTTATTTTAGTATATTTTAAATAAATATGTTTTGTTTTTATATCAATTTATTGCATAATCTGCTTATTCTGAAGAACACTTGGTATGCACAATGCTTCCATTCATCAGTAACATTTATGCGCCCGAGTGTCTTTTTTTTCTTTCTACATACAGTACAGTAATGGGCAAAATCCCTATTATCCACATCTGGATAATAGCACTTTTGCCCATTAAAAAACAAAACATTGCCCAGGCAGCATATAGTAAATAAAAGTTGTACCAACCCCTGCCAGGATGAAGGCCATGCTCATCTTCCTTGTCTTCACTGACAACCGACAGTAAAATAAAAAAAACGAACTACTGACCTTTAACCCCTTAATCACCTTAGCGGTTATTAACATCTATGGTAATTAAGGGGTTAACCCCCATCCCACTACCCACGGGAAGGCCTAACAACCCTCCCCGGGACCACTACCCCCACCCCCTCTACCCATTGATTGTCACAGTTTTAAACCATGCCCACAATATGGGCATGGATTGACACAACAGCAATGAATAAGCAACCTAAAAATGAAAAAGAACCATAAAATAAAATACATTAAATTTAAATAAAAACAAACATTTAACAATAAACCAATTGATTGTAATAGTGGTAAACCATACCCACCATATGGGCATGGATTACCACAATGGCAATAAATGGGCAACCTCAAAAATAATCTAAAAAAATAAAATACATTACAATTAAATAAAAATAAACATTTAAAAAAAAAATACATTTATTCTCACTGTAATTATCTATAACCTTATAACTTATATCTTATAATTCACTTCCCAAGCAGTACAAGATCTCTGCAACAGTCTCCTGTGTGGGATAACTTGTTGCAAATGTTCCCAGCAGTTTGTGCTGTAACAATAGATAATGTTACCTTAGTAATATAAGGATACATTGCAGCTACTGACTTACTGTACATGGACTGAAGCAGCAATTATGTTAGTCACACAATCAGAATTTGACAGATTTATAACAGGAGCACCAAACGATTGCCAGCTTAGGTCAGAACGTAGAATTATACATTGTCACATGCTTTACATATGAAAAAAAGAGAAAAAAAACTAAGTTGGAAAGTAGAAATGCTGCTTTAAGTGTGGAGTTATAACCAGAAGGAGTTTACACACAAAAAAGATGGAAATAAGGTACAGTAGTTCATTTAGATCACTAATCTGCAATTTTCCCCAATACTGTATATCGTTTTTTATTTTGATATACCAGTGTTTCCTAATAGAATGCTCACTAAATCTACTAGCAGTAGTATAAATAATCACAAACATAGATCTCTTTTCTTTTTTTCCTTGCTCTGACCTGGCCCTGTGCAACATCTTGACCTGGCTCTTTGGAGTATGTCTTCCCTGTATCCATTTTTGTTGAATCTATCCTCAATGTTTGCAAGGGTGATATCTAGATCTTCCTTAGTATTCACTATTCTGGTCACTCAGGTCATCAAAGAAAATGCCAATGATTTAAACACTTGCATTGGATCATAACGTTCTGCATGTAATATACACTAATGTTTCCTTCTGTTGGTGTCCGAAAATATTTAGTGTTAATATTTCCCTCCTTTACTTTAATGAGGATATCCAGAAAAGAGATCTCCTGTTTGCTCCACAAAGTAGTAAATTGAATGGGTATTTCTTATGTATTTCATAATGAAAAATTGCAATCAGGTTTTTTCTGTCTAACTCCAGATCAAAAATATGTCATCTATATATCTCAAATATTAAGACATGTAATTCAAAAATGCAGATGCTCTCATAAAGATCTATATAGATGTTGGCATAGGAGGGTGCTAACTTTGATACCATGGGGGTTCTTTTAATTGCAAATAAAATTGTTTATCATATCATTTATACCAAGAAAGAAAAGTCTGCAGGTGGATTGCCGTCATGGTCTTTATTCAACACCCTTTGTACTGCTTCAATTCCCTCATCACGTGCACTGTGCAATTCCCTCATCATTCCCTCATCACGTCCCCCATCACGTCCCTCATTATGTTTGTATACAATGCCTGCACTGCTAGACAATCATAGATTTCCCTTGACAATGCTCTGAGTATGGAGTGAAACGGCCATTGGGTTAGCAGTGAAGACATTGTTTGGGGAGGTACTAGTGATGCATTTAAGGTTGTGAATTAGCAGCACGTATCTGAATCAGTCAGAGGGGTTACATTCGACTCCTCTCTCACATTCACCTCTCACATACCAAAACATATCTAAAACCTGTTGCTTTTTCCTCTGCAATATTACAAAGATACGCCCTTTCCTCTGTTGCTCGACTGCTAAAACTCTGACTCAGGCCCTCATTCTCATCCATCTCAATTACTGTAACCTCCTGCTGTCCGCCTTCCTGCCTCTCACCTGTCTCCCCTATAATCAATCCTAAACGCTGCTGCCAGAATCACTCTACTCTTTCCTAAATCTGTCTCAGTGTCTCCCCTGCTTAAGTCACTCTCCTGGCTTCCTATCAAATCCCATATCCCGCACTCAATTCTCCTCCTCACTTTTAAAGTCTTACACTCCCTACACTGGCGACACACTTTATTCGAGCTCGGCTAGTCCCACGAATTCGGGTATACCCGGGTGTATTGAGGTTTGTGACTGTTTTCTGCCCGAGTGCATTGGGTTATTTTCCAGGCAGGGATTGAAGCATTTTATTCCCGCTGGCTGCAATACTGCACAGTATATATATATATATACTGCATTACAATTCATGAATTTATGCCATCTGGTAGACACGCGAAGCATTGCAGCCTATTAAATCCTAATCATTATCATTTAACAGATCAGCCGCCCGTCAGCCAGGCATGAACCCAGGCTGGGAAGGCAAATGCAACGGGGCTTGTCAGAGGTGAGGAGCGGCTCATTCCAGGTATCTGCCAGGTACATACTGGGTATTTGCTCGAATAAAGTGTGTCGGTGCAGTACATCTCAGCCCTAATTTCTCGCTATGCACCAGTTCCCGACTCTTATGTTCTGCTCAAGGATGCCTTCTCTCTACCCCCTTTGTATCTAAAGCCCT
This sequence comes from Ascaphus truei, assembly GCF_040206685.1. NCBI lineage: Eukaryota > Metazoa > Chordata > Amphibia > Anura > Ascaphidae > Ascaphus > Ascaphus truei. The sequence continues at coordinate 391,715,044 of NC_134484.1, read as the reverse complement.
CTTTACCAGCAGGGTCCCACCAGGTACACATGCATATTACAACACAGCAACAGAATAACACAATCCCTTCCTCCTATCCCAGGGAGCAATTACACCCATAAGGGTCCTGGTTGCACCCTATCCCTTGGACACCCAAGAAAGCAAGGTGTCCACCAAGGCAATCCCAAATGTATGTGTGAGGGCAGTGCTACCCTCCCTTGTATATTGGGGGTGCACGTGGGTACCTTCCTGGTTACACTGATATAACCAGGGAATCCTTCTCAGGCGAGGAGCCGCATCCATGATCCCATGATGCAGGGCCTCCCAACAATATCTGAAACAAAAGAAAATACGCGCAGACGCAAATGGTGAAGTAATGAAAAGTTCAGTCCGCGCTCTGGCTCTTTAAACCTGGAATGTTGATCCCTCTCTGTTCTTTTGCTGCTCTCGTGTTTTGAGGTGTCTCCCCCACCTCCAAATGTGGATTCCACCGGAAGACTCCGACGGTGATACCAATGTCAACAAAAGAGAAAAAAACACAAAAGCGCACCAAGATGAGAGATGTAATATGTATTACCACAAATAAAAAATAGTAATAACTTACATGTACAAATTCTTTAATAATCCCCGATTTTAACGTTGATCAAAGGAGTAGGGCATCACATAGGAAATATAAGGGCAGTCTCAGTCCTGGGAGATCAGTCCCGCGCGCTGGGGCTGTCTCCGTTGTCTCTCCTATCATCCACGTGTGTTAGCGTGGTGGGGAGTAAAGCGCGCATGCGCAAGAACCGGAGCCCTCTGTAGGTGTCCTTATGATGCCTGTCCGTTTCTGATCACGTAGAAACGATCGGGAACGGACATAAACGATACACTTGGATGTGTACTGGTAGTAGGTAATGGAACCGCCAGCCACAATAGTCGCTGGCGGTTCCATTACCTACTACCAGTACACATCCAAGTGTATCGTTTATGTCCGTTCCCGATCGTTTCTACGTGATCAGAAACAGACAGGCATCATAAGGACACCTACAGAGGGCTCCGGTTCTTGCGCATGCGCGCTTTACTCCCCACCACGCTAACACACGTGGATGATAGGAGACACAACGGAGACAGCCCCAGCACGCGGGACTGATCTCCCAGGACTGAGACTGCCCTTATATTTCCTATGTGATGCCCTACTCCTTTGATCAACGTTAAAATCGGGGATTATTAAAGAATTTGTACATGTAAGTTATTACTATTTTTTATTTGTGGTAATACATATTACATCTCTCATCTTGGTGCGCTTTTGTGTTTTTTTCTCTTTTGTCGCAAATGGTGAAGTAAGTTCAAATCAATTAATATATATTAAAAGGTATGATATCTGCGTACATCAGTGAAGACGCACAGGAACCGTAGAACCGCAGCAACCGCCGTGTCACCAAGATGGGTGAGGTAATGCTGTTCGTCCGTCGTTTTTAGGCCGTCACTGGCTGGCTTAGTCTGGCTCTACGAAGTCTGCAAGAACGTCTTTGCACCGTGCCCGCTGGAACCGGCGTCAGGCTCGTCTCTCCGGAAAGTCCACGTTGTTTTGCGGCCGATTCGCGTCTTGCCGTAAGGCAATCCTTGCCGCAAAGTGGATTGACGTCACAAGAAAGTTCGGAGCAAGTCTCTCTACACCTCAGCAAGGGTATATGGCAGAGATATAACCGTAGGGGCTAGATACTAAATACATCCAACGCACGTTTCATAGCATAAACTACTTCATCAGATCCCTTATGCTTATGCTATATTTTTGGGGGGAGCTTACCCCAATCCATGCACTGTATTTAAAGCATATAGTTCTTAATTTAGGAATACATTGTTAAATGTTTTATATTGTCATTTAATAATAGGTTAATAATTACTTGATATATAAGTTTAATGAGTTGCAATATAGTTGATGATAGATACTGTCATTTGTAAGCAAATAACAAGTATGCATGTTTAAGAGATGGGAAATGTAATGCCATTAGGAGAGGCATAGACTTTGCAAGAGCTGAGTGCCTGCTCTTGGAATCTTCAGAGGAACTGTTCTAGGAATGACCATGGGATTTTTTTTTTTTTTTTTGGTAAAGTCTTTTTTATTGGAGGTCTTACAATCAAACATAAATCTTACATTTACATATTTTCATATGGTCCCATTTATCTCTGCCTGTACATTTGAGTCTGTTTATGTCTTTATTTCCATGGCTCTATTGTTGTAAGTTCAATTTTAGTAATTTTTTTCATTTTTAATATCGTAACACATTGATTGAATTGATTGTATCTTGTCAACCTTTGGCACTTTCAACCTTGTCCCTCCTTTAACACTGCGACGAATGACGAATCACGTGAACTGTTTGATATCCTGTCTTCTCTCCAAATTCTGTCGGTTTGAAAGTCCTTACATTCCCTGAATTACCCTCTATCAGTTCTCCTTTTCTTGGATTTATAATCCTCCTGCCTGCCTGTTGCCTTTGTGTCTCTCATAACTTTATGTGCTTGGTCTTCTCTGCCTTCATCCCTGATTCTCTCTTCAGGCCTAACACTTTTTACCCCTGTTGAAGTGATTGGTATCACGAAACGCGCAGGGTTGGTGATTTATTTTGAGGTTTGGCCGGTAGCCCAACTCCTGATGAGAAGCCCTGGTCCCTTTGGTTGTCAGAAAAACGTTTCAGATCACATAGCTGGTGATTTCACAGCAGCGCCTGCACCAACTGCACTGACTGGGTACATAGCAGCAGACAGACATCAGGACCCAGATACTACAGGACCTAACAGGGCACTCTGAATGGGCTCCACACTTCCCCTTAAAAGTGTGAAGGCTTTTATTTATGAACACCATGTTAGTGCAAAACCATATGTGCTTTTTATTACAACTGTACTTCTCTATGGACGTTTTGTGCACTTTCTCTTTTCTCTTTCCTCACTAACACTGTGTCTTCTAGACTGGGTTCCCACTTGTATCCTTGTGCTTATGTGTCTGGGTTTAGTAGCAAGTTTTAGATTGATTTATTTTATTATTATTTTTGGGGGGTGAGGGGTATTTTGCCTGACCAGGCACACCTTCATTTTCTTTGTTGTTTTTTTGTGTTTTCTTTCTATTATACCGTTACTGGTGGATTTCTAGTTAGCAAACCTGTTGCAAACCTTACTGTGTATTGGAAGTTTTTGTGGATTCTTAATTTAATTTCTTGGGAAAGTGTGGCAACCAAATCCTCCCAGATTTGGAACTAATTACCTACCTTTTTCTCTTTGTCTGTAGTAGCTTCTACCCAGTCCAGTGTAAACAGGAAAAACATTTTGACTGTTGGGATTTTAATGGAGAGTTGAGTGGAAAAGTGAGATAGAAACAAGAGTTTAGGAGATGTTTACAGAGGTTTAAACAAGGAGACTGCTTTTAAAAAAAAAATGTAGTCTTTATTTTGCCCCACAAATTGAACAAAAGAAATAGATTCTTTTCCTAGCAAAAAAATTCAGCAACAAAAAGAACAGTTTCAATAGCGGATTAAAGCGTCTGTAGACATATGTGCAGGTAGAAAAAACAAATAAGTGCGCACTAAAATATATACTTAATACAAAGTGTTAATTGTGATGTCAATTTAAATTAAAAAAAACACACCCCACCATGTGGAAAAGGTAAATAAATATATACCAATGTAGATGAGTGTCTGCTGCTGTGTAAAGGGTAGCCCAAGACCCTAGAATCTAGTAACAAAAAAAACAAACAAAGCGCACAACACTCATCGTGAAAAATGTAATAAACTATGTTTATATATAAGGTGTTTCAAGGTTATGCGTACATCAAGGTAGATTAATCAAGCATAGAGCCACAGAGTGGTAGTTACCAGCGTCTGCAACCAGGAACCACCAGAGTTTCACTCTCCTTTCCACAGCTACAGGTAGGTGAAATGCCAGATAATTGATGACTCTGCCACAGTTTCAATGTCTTGTAAATAGTGTCAATGCGCTTAGTGGATCATGGGGAGTGGTTGTCCTTTGCTCGCAAGTAGCACACAGGTTCCTCTGCAGACCTCACTGTGTTTCCCGATCAGTCAGGCAGCGTGACGGCGTGGTCCCGCGGGCCCTTCTGTGACGTCAGAGCGCCCGCTCTGCTTTGAGTAACAGCATCTGCCAGTAATGATTCAGACCTCGCTTGGCAACCACAGAGGCAGGCAACAGCGCAGCACATGCGCAGAGGAGGAAATCAACTCGGTGTTCAGCAAACCGTTTGACAACAATAAAATACACCTTGGAACATGAATAATAAAAATATATAGGTTGAATGGTATCTCTCCTACGCGGCATTTCGTAGCTCAACAGGCCACTTCTTCAGGGAAAGAATATGTGCAGGTACCTGGTGTCTCTATGTATCAAGGACCTCCCTCAAGAAAGTCTAATGGCGAAACGTACGTCAGGCGATGTGATGATGTCACACTGTAGGCAGTTCCAATGAGACAAGCTGTGAGACAGGGAATATCCGATCACAGCTCCATCAGAGCTAAAAGGTTTGCCTTTGGTTTTTTTATATGTTAGACATGCTAGAGACTAATGGGGAAATAGCTAGGCAGCTTTATTTTCATTAGGGCGTGCTGGCAAATTCCCAATTAGAGTTACGCTACATGCAAGAATCATATACAGTACCCTATTTTTTCATGCTATTTACCCTTAAGCTCTGATCCAGCCGAAACAAGCTGGAAGCGGTTCTAACAACAAATTTATTGCGTGATAGGGGAATAACGTCCTGGTCAAACCAACTGTTTGCATACTCTGGCAAAAACATTTAACATCTTTCATCTCTAATGGCTCAGGTTGGAAGCATGATAAACCAGCAAACATCTGAATAGGAAGGAGCTATATACTTACCTCTGTATGGATCCAGTTACACCACGGAACCTATGCTAAACAAAATGTTTGTCAGTAACAATGTATGCGCTACCCTGCAATGTTTTATGCCCTAAGGAGCAAACAATTGTGTTTATAAGCAAGCAATCTTGCAATCTTGCAATGTAATGCCTAAAGAAGCAATTAAATGTGTTCTTAAGCTAGCAACCCTGCCTCAAGAAACAAGCAACTATTCATACCAATTAGTCTTGACCACCTATTATGGTGAAAGACATGTTAAACTAGTACTCTTACTCTTTAAATATAAGCGTGTAGGAGTGCTTGCATCTTTATTACTATCAGTAATTATAAATAAGCATCGAGGGGAGTATTACTAATACACCCATGTTGCTATAGCAACATATGAATTGTAGTACAATCTATTTATGCTCCGGAACATCTAGAAAATTGATCTATTGTTATCAAAAAGAGGATACTAAGAACCTTTATTCAGTGTAATTACAGTACGTCAATCACCTTCAAAGAGTCCAACATTATATGAGACCCTTTAACGATGTGCTTCTTGCACAAGATACATTTGTATCAGGTATTTGTGTATGATTTAAATGACATTGCCCTGCAATTAGCACACAGATTATATATATATATATATATATATATATATATATATATAAAAGAGAGAGAGAGAGAGAGAGAGAGAGAGAGAGAGAGAGAGAGAGAGAGAGAGAGAGAGAGAGAGAGAGAGAGAGAGAGAGAGAGAGAGAGAGATTACAACTCCTTATGAGCTAAGTTTACCAATTAAAGGTCACTGGACTCATATATATTATCAGGGGGAAAAACAAAACCTTTATTTTTTGTTTTAAGTATGTACAGTGTCTGTGACATGTATGTGTATACATAGCCCTTCCTTTTTTTTAATGTTAATATATAATAAAGTATTTAAAATAATTAATTGCACAAAATCAATTACTAAGGGTTCTTTTTAGGTTATTGTGCTAGAACTATGAAATGTGTAAACTAGTTACATTGTCCTAATATCAGTTTTATCTTTATTGACCTAGGAGAGTGCACCAAGGAAAAGGGGTTCCAGGGGAATCACTGCGCCTGATGCAGTGACCCCTTCTTTTTATTCTAGCATTAAAACGTCTGTTGACATTCTGTGCAGGTACCTGGTGTCTCTGTGTATCAAGGACACGCACCTGCGGTCTGCATGGCTCAGCCATCCTTGCCCAGAGTCCAGGATTCCTGACTCCAGAGTCCAGCAGCATGAAGTCCAGGGTTTTCAGTGACCAAAGCCCCCCTGTATTTAGGACATGTTCATGCGGTCTGTACGCAGACCAGAGGAGAGAGATAAACACTTCCCTTTCCTGCCTTTTAAACCATTGCTACACTCAGATGGGCTCGTTACTAGCCCTGCCTTCCTCCAGACAGGGATTAACTACTACCTGGCCAACACACAACAGTTCTATCTGTTGGTAATAGGCTTGCCCCTGTTACAAGGACTCATACAGATAAAAATGTGTAAATTACAATGGATGTGAGAAGTTTTAAATAAACAGTTTAAAATATCAAGTAGAACAAGAGATGAAACCGCGCACATTCTTCAAGGATGTTGATAGCAAAATGAAAGCAACTTGGACTCCTTGCAGCTAGTGTGTAGGAGCCCTCCCAGCTCCTTGAGGTTCCACCAAAGGCAGTCTCCAAAGATAAGAAGAAAAGAAGAACACAGAGCACTCCGGAGGTAAGCGTAAAAGTTGTATTAGGACAATAATAAAAAGTAAGTAGAAACTTATAATTGAGGTCACAGCATAAAACAGCTGAACCTGTTAGACACGTCAGTACTCATCATGCCGAGAATCCCCACTGCTGACGCAACGAGGAAGTGTTGGAGTAACCGCACTGGCAACAGAAAATCTGTCCCAGTGCGCTGGACATTGATGTTGCATAATGCCGTACTATCCAGAGCGTCTAGCCAGCCAGACAAACAGTGAGCTTCAATGTGTTTATCTTTTTATACCTCAATTGTAAGCTTCTACTTACTTTTTTTATTGTCCTAATACAACTTTTACACTTACCTCCGGTGCACTCTGTGGTCTTCTTTTTTTAAATATCAAATAGTGCTACATTTTCATCCTGCTTCTCCTTGTGAATTATTATTATGGTATTCTGTCTGTTATCTGGTGAATTTTAAGTGGAACTGTGGAAGGGGGAAGCTACACGCCCTTGCATAATAAATATTAAAGAAACAAGTCTTAATCAAGGTGGCAAAATAAACAGGTATCGGAGGAAATGGAAAAGAAGAGGCAGGAATTTAAATTCAGAAGGGACTGAGGCATCATATCAGAATTATAAGGAATGCAACATACATTGCAAAAGGGTAATCAGACTAGCAAAAACTGAAAATTAAACAAAAAAAGGATTGCAATAAATGGTCAAATAAACCCTAACACGTTATTCAAGCACATTTATAACAAACAGCCAATGGGCGCTAAATTATTTATGAATAGCTGGGAGGAACAATATATTTGGTTGGATTGCCCTTATAATTGGTGATTAATCTCCTGGAAAAGATGTATAGATCACATTTTGATCGTCTGGTATGAGAAAGAGGGATTATTTGAGGAATTTGTACAATATGTAAACCACAATGATTGTAATCTAGGGCCTCATGCAGTAAGCCCCGATAAGGCTTTTTCGGCATTTTATAGCCGTTTTTTGCCCTCCTGATTCAGTAAGCCCCGATAAGTGGGAATTATCGGCAACTTTTCTTCCGAAAAAAAAAATTTTGCCACCCGGCTGCCGATAAGCCACTTATCGGGACTTTTTTTTCCCGCCTGAATTCAGTAAGCCCCGATCAGCTTTTTGGTGCTGATCGGCAGGCCAGATTGGAGATTTTATGGCCAATCCAGCCCGCCAACTAAAGTTGGCAACTTGCTGAAGGAGAAGCATCGGCAAGGGCGACACTTAGGAAAAATCAGCCCTTTTTCCTGCCTGTGATTGATGCCGGGGGTCTCCGGAGCTGATACCCGCACCGGAGCCCCCCGGCATGCATCCGAGGCAGGAAAAAGGCATTTAAAAGCCACTTCATTACCTTAGCGGCTAACCGCTAAGGCAATGAAGGGGTTAACCCACCGTGCCAGCGTTATTGTGGGTAGCGGGGATGGGTGAGGGGGGTATTTGGCCCTGGGTGTGAGTTTAGGACTTGCGGGGGGGATGCGGGGGCACTTAACCCCTTCACGACCGTAGCGGTTAATACCGCTACGGTCCTGAAGGGGTTAAGGCCTCCCGCTACCCACCCGCAAGCCCTAAACAACCACCGTTGGGGCTAATGCCCCCTTCACACACCCCCACTACCCACAATAATAAAAAAAACACACCCCAGCCCCACAATAACGAATTAAATAAATAATTAAATAATTATATATATATATATATATATATATATATATATATATATATATATATATACCCAACAACACCTATACCCCCCTAACATACAGTATAGTAATGGGCAGAATGACTATTATCCACAAATGGATAATAGTGCAGTTGTCCATTTACAATACATACACAACAATAAAGACTTTAAATACATATAACACTCACCCATGTCCCACTGCCACGATGAAGGCCATCCTCATCTTCATCCTGCCCATGCCCCATCCGCTTCTGCAAAACAAACACAAGAATTACAACATCCAAATTAATGTCCCCTAACCCCTTAATCACCATAGCGGTTATTAACCGCTACAGTTATTAAGGGGTTAAGCCACCATCACCCACATACCCTCCCCCACAAAGCCCCCCAACCACCCTCACCCAATACCCACAGGGGAGTCCTACCAAATACCCTTGGGCCTAATACCCCCTCCCCCAGCACATACAGTACAATAATGTGCCAAATAACTATTATCCACATAGGGATAATACATTATTTGGCCATTATTAAACACATTCAATAACGTTAAAATGTAAAGAAACTTGTACTAACCTCATCAATAAGAAGTCTCCGTCGCCAGCATCATCCTTGGGGTCCGTTGCCAACATTAGAAATAGCCACAACATTTCAATATCATTTACATAACACTGAACCCCTTAATCACCTTATCGGGTACTAACCTGAAAGGTAATTAAGGGGTGAAGCCATCCTGCAATGCCTACAACAGTTATGCATAACATCCTCAGTGAAATAAAAACCAATTGCCTAACCAAATTCCATTTAATCATTCAATCTGTAGGCTCACATGCCTCATAAAACATTGCATTTACAGTGTATACATGTAGCATAACATGTAAACTGCATGTACACGCTGCAAATCAATGTTAACAATACAATAATGCCACTCAAATCGCCATACATCACAAGAAGTATATTATTTAATACAATAAACTCACCATCAATGAATTACCACACATCAATTACATCCCTAAACAATTAAAATACCATCCATACCAATTACACAATGAACTAAAGCTATCCTAACAGAGAACAACTTCAAAACATAGTCAAAAGTACACCAACAATTACAATATAATAAAGCAAGGCTTTCCATATCCTACTGGAAGCCCAAAACTCACATGGTACTTGAACCAATCAGAGTAGGGATGGAGTTCCCACGCTCTGATTGGCTGGCTTACCATGTGAGTCCGGCCATGTGTCATTTCATGACGTTTTCTTAAAGGCAATAGCAGCAAAGCCATTCTGATTGGCTGTGCTGGCATTGCCTTTAAGTGACGTCATCAATTTTTTTACATCGGCCAAAACACATGGTTTTCACGGCCCAATCAGGGCCGTGGGAACCATATGACGACAAATGTGACGTCATAGGCCTATAAAAGCCTATGTCGTCTCATTTTGAAGGCAGATGCCGAGGAGGACGGACCTCCTCCTGAAGATTGAAGACCAGGGCGTGGCACCGGACGTCAAGAAGACCCCGGAACAAGGTATTGTAATACAGATTCACTAAGAATAAAACTAGTACAACCCTTGATTGTCATGTTTTATTATTTTAATGTTTAATTTGTTATGTTTTTTTCTTTTATGGGTTCCTATTCCTGGATCGTGTCGTGGATTGTTTCTTGGATTTCTTCGTGGCTTGCTTCCTGGATTGGTTCCTGCACTTGTTCTTGGATTGGTTCCTGGTTTGGTTCGTGGATTTGTTCCTGGATTGTGTCGTGGATTTGTTCCTGGATGGTGTCGTGGATGGTGTCGTGGATTGGTTCGTGAGTAAGCTGATCAACGGGAGTCGGTGGGGGCAAGTAATGGTAAGTTAAATAAAGAAATGCTCTTAATGTAACTGTTTTTTGTGTTGCTTTTTCATGTTTTCATTTTTTACAATGCATATCATTTCTTCCCACTGTATGTATGTCTGTATGTATGTGTACAGATATATATACAGGGTAAGAAATGATAGTGTTGTTAAAGCTTCTAATTCTGTATTGTTAATCATTGTGGCTATGCATTGATGTGTGCTAAATGTATTGTATTTTTAGACAGATGTAAGTTTTGGGCTTCCAGGCCGTACAGTAGGATATGGAAAGCCTTGCTTTATTATATTGTAATTGTTGGTGTACTTTTGACTATGTTTTGAAGTTGTTCTCTGTTAGGATAGCTTTAGTTCATTGTGTAATTGGTATGGATGGTATTTTAATTGTTTAGGGATGTAATTGATGTGTGGTAATTCATTGATGGTGAGTTTATTGTATTAAATAATATACTTCTTGTGATGTATGGCGATTTGAGTGGCATTATTGTATTGTTAACATTGATTTGCAGCGTGTACATGCAGTTTACATGTTATGCTACATGTATACACTGTAAATGCAATGTTTTATGAGGCATGTGAGCCTACAGATTGAATGATTAAATGGAATTTGGTTAGGCAATTGGTTTTTATTTCACTGAGGATGTTATGCATAACTGTTGTAGGCATTGCAGGATGGCTTCACCCCTTAATTACCTTTCAGGTTAGTACCCGATAAGGTGATTAAGGGGTTCAGTGTTATGTAAATGATATTGAAATGTTGTGGCTATTTCTAATGTTGGCAACGGACCCCAAGGATGATGCTGGCGACGGAGACTTCTTATTGATGAGGTTAGTACAAGTTTCTTTACATTTTAACGTTATTGAATGTGTTTAATAATGGCCAAATAATGTATTATCCCTATGTGGATAATAGTTATTTGGCACATTATTGTACTGTATGTGCTGGGGGAGGGGGTATTAGGCCCAAGGGTATTTGGTAGGACTCCCCTGTGGGTATTGGGTGAGGGTGGTTGGGGGGCTTTGTGGGGGAGGGTATGTGGGTGATGGTGGCTTAACCCCTTAATAACTGTAGCGGTTAATAACCGCTATGGTGATTAAGGGGTTAGGGGACATTAATTTGGATGTTGTAATTCTTGTGTTTGTTTTGCAGAAGCGGATGGGGCATGGGCAGGATGAAGATGAGGATGGCCTTCATCGTGGCAGTGGGACATGGGTGAGTGCTATATGTATTTAAAGTCTTTATTGTTGTGTATGTATTGTAAATGGACAACTGCACTATTATCCATTTGTGGATAATAGTCATTCTGCCCATTACTATACTGTATGTTGTGTATTGATGCTATGTTTATTGGGGGCATTTGTCCCCAATAAACATGCTACTATGCGTTAACCCCTTCATTGCCTTAGCGGCTATCCGCTATGGTAATGAAGCAGCATTAATGTATTTTAATAATATTGTGCGGAAGCAGGAGGCCCCCTGAGCTGAAGCGCATTTATTTGTGGCTCAGAGACCCCCTGCCTTCCGAGTTACAGGCCCCGGTTTGGGCCATCGGTTACAGTGTGGACGCCATGTTTATTGCGGGGACGCTATAAACATGGCGGCGACACTGCCACCCGATGACACATACCGGGGCCTGTAACTCGGGAAGCAGGGGGTCCCTGCTCCACAAAGCAATGCGGTTCAGCTCAGGGGACCCCCTGCTCACTGTACAGTATAATTAAAAAGACATTCATGCTGCTTCATTACCGTTGCACATAGCCGCCAAGGTAAGGAACGAGTCTTTATTGATGTGTGTGTGTTTTATTTATACTGTACATGTGCAGAGGGTCTCCGGAGCAGAACAGCGTTGGTTTGAGGTCCGGGAACCCCCTGCCCCCCGAGATACAGGCCCCTTTATGGGGTGCCGGTATCCCTCTGGTTTGTTTACAGGTCGCGGTCACGTGATCGGGACCTTTAAACGCCAAGGGATACCGGCACCTCATAAAGGGGCCTGTATCTCGGGGGGCAGGGGGTCCCCGGACCTCAAACCAATACGGTTCAGCTCCGAAGACCCCCTGCACATGTACAGTATAAATAAAAGTTGTTTTTAAATACTTTTTTTGGTGCCGAAGTTTGCGCTGAGAGAGCGGCTTGTCTCTCTCAGCTGCAAACATCTATCGGCACCAAAGGCTTATCGGGAGCCTTATCGGGAGCCAGGCTGTATCGCCACAGCTCATCGGCAGCTTTGCTTTCGCAGTGCTTCAGCAGGGATCGGAAGGATTCGGCCCTTACTGAATACTGCGAGGGCAAATCGCCCAAAAAAAACATTTTCGCAATTCGTGCCGAAAATTTTGTATCGGGGCTTACTGCATGAGGCCCCTAGTGTCTACATAAAAAAATATGGGAAAAAATAGAATTCTTAGATCTTGTCTTAGAGATCCATGAAGCGGCCAACATAAGTACCAAGACATTTATTAAAGAGGTGGATGTCAATAATAACAAGTAGAAATCACCATAGGAAGTGGAGTAGGAACATACCCTTCAGCCAGATTCAGAGAGTCAAGAGAAACTGCAGTTTCAATTCTGATTGCTCTGTGCAAGTGCAAGATGTGAGAAAGAGGTAAATTTAAAGGGGTTATAAACTTGACAACTTGTATAGGGATATATGTAGGGTTAATTATATTGATAGAACAGACTTATTGAGGTCAAAAGAAACGAGAATCAACATACAGTAACTTTAGAAATGAATAGCAATGTATCCAAGAAAGTAAAGGAGATAACTACGACTTTTAATAATGCTGTGAGTAATATCATTTAAATAATGAAAAAGTATTGGGCATTCTTCAATGCAATCCTTTTTAGGTCCACATATTTCGGAAATCCCACAAGTCATTTATAGAAAGGCACGAAACTTGAAGAACTCAATTTCATCATGTATGACTAATATAATTCTAGTAAAAATGTGTTTCAGAGATCTGATGTGGGTAACAGAAAGAAGGGATTATTTCCAATGCTGATGAGAACTTCAGAAGAAGCCATTAGGTGTGAAACATGCATCAAGTGTCTCAAGCTGCCGAGGGCTGTGAGCAGGAGCTTAGTCATGAGATTCATTCTGGTGTTGTGAATGGTGGCTCTAATGTAGTGGTGGTGTTCTAGGATCATGCTGAATGTTATCAGGGTCCACCTTCTCCTTGCCTCTCCTTGCTGTTCATATCTGTAATTGCTTTAACCAATTACTTAAGAATACTAGAACTCAGGTATTACAGTATGCAGTATTAATATCATGATCTATTGCCAGATAGCTGCAAACCTCATGTAGGATTCTGATGCATGCATCTGGCTTTATGAATTATGGCACAACAGTATTTATATCAGTTTACTTGCAGACCCCTTATCATTGATTGCTTGCAGTAGATTTAACAAGCTGTACAGGGGATCTGTTTCATAAGGCTGCATCCTCATACTGCCACTCACAGTCCTCTTAGCTATTTTAATTTCACAGTTAGTTTAGACTGCAGTGTTTTATGTTCATTCACGCTAAGGCTATCAGTTTTATGTTTATATGCATCATTTTTTGCCATAGTGGGGGCACATTATCTCTAGTAACAACACCATATAATAACAAGTGAGTTTTACTAGTTTGTATGAGAACTGCACTGTGCTTCCTACATACCCTTCCCTGACAATAGCCAGAGTATAACATCAGGTGTGACACAGTTGCACTTTCTAACATTTTAAAGTTTCACTTGAGCTATTAATTGGTAGCTGTTTTTTTTTAACAAGTCTAATTAAAGATATATTTTGATAAGTTTACCTGTGATTTCAACATTGTATTAAAACTAGCTACTGCCAAGATACCCCTTATGATTGGGTGATTAGGGTGTGCACCGATAAGAGGAATCACTTTTCTCTCTACCTTTTTTTGTGTTCAATGCTGATGGGATCCTCGAAGTGTCGTTAATCCAAGGTATGGCCCCATTTGCAAATAAAACAAATATTTCAAATTAAAGGAAAAAAATAAGACATTCAAAATTAAATCATTCATGGCATGTAACACAAGTTATATAATCTATCTTCTAAGATGCGGATGTAACAAACAATGCGCCGGTCGTACTACAAGATCTTTCAAGATATTTTGAAACATATGAGACTTATTGATCGTGGAGGTCTAATGCATCCAATGTCTATACATGTTTCCACTTGTCCTTTGGGCACTTTGAGAAATCTTAGATGTACAGCTATAGAATAGGTTGGTGCATTACCCGGAGGGGCTGACATGGCAAATCCCACCCCCATCACTGACACCAATGCCAGCTTCATTTCATTTCAAAAGGCTTATACTTCTTGACACAGACCAAAAAAGCAATTAGTGCCAAACAATTTCTGACATTGATGTTACTAAACTCAGAAGAGCTGTTAAAACAGTCAGGTCTTGAACAGGAAGAGTCACAAATTAAATCATAGAGACTTGATGACTTTGAGGAGCACAGAGTGACCTTCATGATTCATCTGTTCAAAAATCACTTGCTATGAATGAGGATTCTGGTGATGATATTGCTGATGCTGATAAAAACTGTGATTTAAGTGGCATTGGTCGTGGTGGTGCCCTGGGCAATGATGATGAATATGATAATGTTTCAGATAAAAGTGATGATACTGTGATTGTTCTTGACGATTGTGAAAATACAGATTAAGTGACATGTAAATGGATCAATACAAGGGGTAATAATAATAATAATAATAATAACAAAAACCCTGTATATTCATTATTTAATAAATAGAAGCAATCATCATGATCCTTATCATCAACAGGATCACGTACATTTAGGTTTCCTTCATCCTCATCAGCAACAAGAACAACACCATGCTCTGTTACACAGATATCATCATTCCTATGACTATTGAGTAATCATGGTTCTCAATGTTGTGCTGATAGTGAGGATGAGGATGTCAACCCCACAGGGCCAACACCAACTGCACCACAATATAGATAACCATAATTGTATTCACAAGTTCGTCCACAAACACAAGTTACATCTCCTGTTGCCCATACATAAGCAAACTCAATAAGAGCCATTGGTGGCGTTAATATAAACTCTCAAAGGATCATATTATAGCTACAAGTTGCTTACAGTATGTAAAACAGTTGTGAAAAGGGGATTAGCCCATGAGGAAGACGGACAGTCGAAATGCGTAGGGCAGAGTCGTGCATTACAGAGACTTTGGGGGGCATTCATTCATTGCTGGTGGACTTCACCTCTCAGCCCAGTGACTACCTATCGGCCGTGCAGCAGGATCTAAAGCTGCTTTGGGAGTGTCGTCTGCCTAGCTCCTTTGTTGTGACCCAGGGTGGTCACTTACACTATATTTGCTTTTTCTCCTTGTATGTGAGATTCCCCTCCCTCTATTTCTCCTATGGATCATTTGGGACATCATCTGTGACGGTGTGAAGTACTTACCTGGACTGATTCAGAGTTGGTTACTCTATATAACCGAACTGCCTGTTTATTACGTGAACACGTGAGTCTAACATTCAAAGATGAACCCATACTGTTTTATATTGATATACAGTGTTGCACTATTTTTTGCTTTTTATTCTTTTTCATGTCCTGGATGAAATTTGTGACCCTGTGTTTTTTTTGCCAAGTGTTTTTTTGCCATTTGTGAAAAGAAAATAAAAATCTTTGAAAAGCTTCATTGACAACAGCACATACTGTAGCTGTGAGAGGATTTAAACTGTCTCATTGCCAGAGTTCTTACAGAAATTAATTTCTCCTGGGAATCCCTAATCCGTCAACTTTTATTTTGGTGTTTATTATTCTTATTATTATTTACAACGAAGGGGACGGGTGCTAAGAAACCCTAGGGGCCACAGGGACAAAAAGTGGCCAGTGAAACCATCAGTCACAGCCATACAGTACCTAAGCCAGGGACATCTGCACCAAGTACCTCTCCAGCTCCTGCTAGTAGCACCCACACCCTTGTGGCCCTTTACACATAGTGGGCACAGGTGATGTCTAGTTGAAGTTCTAACAGCCCAACCACTGTCACTGCAGGGGCAAAGTTGAGCAGGAATCATGGGATACAGTGCTATATGTTAAGGTCCAATGGCATAGGGGAATATGTAAGGGATGGCTGATATAATGGGCCCATCCAGTGTGGTGGCAGCAAGCCGCATGTACTGTAAAGCCATCCTGTTTTTGCATACACTAGCTGCCACCCACAAGGTCAAACAGAGGGGCATCCCTATATGGGAGACTTTGTCCCAATAGAACCCCTAGAAGGGCTGGGCAGAAGAGTAGTTCTATCCAATGTGCCCCCCTTCATACTGTTACACGGATTCTGCGCCCCCATCTGCAGGTCTTGGGAGACTTAAAATCTCCCATTGTTAAGATCCTGCTGAGCTGCAGAGACAGTGCACTTACAGTAAACACGTGCTCAGTGTATACCCTTGGGTAATAAGTATAAAAGAAATGTCAAAACCAATGTGGCTAAATAAACAGGTGGGGGAGGAAATGGAAAAGAAGAGTCAGACGTTTAGATTCTTTGTCAGAAGAGACGGAGGCATCGTATCAGAATTATAAGCAATGCAACAAAAATTCCAGAAGGGCAATCAAATTAGCAAAAATGGATAATGAAAAAAGAATTGCAATAGAAAGTAAGATCAACCCTAAAAAGTTCTTTAAGTACCTTAATAACAAAAAAAATGGGAAAAGAAAATATAGGACCCTTTCAGTGTGGGATGGGCAGGCAGATTACTGTAGATAAGGAAAAAGCAGAAGTATTAAACACATTCTTTGCCTCTGTGTTTAACAGAGAAGAATCCATTTCAGTTGTAGTGCCGAAGAAGAAAGCCACAACCTCCATATTAATGAACAATTGGTTAACTGAGGAAGAAGTTCATAGGCGGCTTGAGAAAATGAATGTAAATAAGGCACCTGGCCCCGATGGCATACATACAAGAGTTCTAAAGGAGTAAAGCTCAGTAATAGCCAAATCATTACATTTAATATTCAAGGACTCCATTGCCACAGGCTCAGTACCACAAGATTGGCGTAAAGCAGATGTGGTGCCTATATTTAAAAGGGAGCTTGATCGCAACAGGGGAGTTACAGGCCTGTAAGCCTGACTTAATAGTGGGGGAACTACTTGAAAGTTTAATACAGGATAATATTCAGGAATACCTAATGGAATATACAATTATTAGTAATAGTCAGCATGGATTTATGAAGGATAGATCATGCCAAACTAACCTTATTTGTTTCTTTGAGAAGGTAAGTAGGAATTTAGACCAGGGTAATGCAGCTGATGTGGTCTACTTAGATTTTTCAAAGGCTTTTGATACGGTTCCACACAAGAAATTGGTGTACAAAATAAAGCAAATTGGACTCAGTAAAAATATATGCACCTGGATTGAAAATCGGTTGAAGGATAGACAACAGACGGTTGTAATAAATTTAACTTTTTCAGGTTGGGCTAAAGTTGTGAGTGAAGTACCTCAAGGATCGGTACTGGGACACCTGCATTTTAACTTGTTTATTAATGACCTTGAAGTTGGCATAGAGAACAAAGTCTCCATATTTGCTGATGACACTAAATTGTGTAAGGTAGTAGAATCAAAGCAGGATGTAATTTCTCTCCCAAATGACGTAGTTAGACTAAAAACTTGGGCAGGTAAATGGCAGGTAAATGGCAGATAATACAGATAAATGTAAGGTTATGTATTTGGGAAACAAGAATAAAAAGGCAATTTACAAATTAAATGAGGATAAAGTAGGAGAATGATTTAGGCGTGCTTGTAGACAGCAGACTTAGCAATAGTGCCGAAAGTCATGCAGTAGCTGCAAATTCAAACAAGATCTTATCTTGCATTACATGTGCAATAGATGAAAGGGAAGATAAGTTAAAATAATTATGCCCCTTTATAAAGCATTAGTAAGACCTCTCCTTGAATATGGAGTACAATTTTGGGTACCACTCCTTAGAAAAGACCTTATGGAACTAGAGAAAGTGCTGAGAAGAGTCACCAAATTGACACATGGGATGGATAAACTGATTTATGAGGAAAGGCTAGCTAAATTAGATGTGTTTACAGTTGAAAAGAGGTGTCTAAGAAGGGATATGATAACTATATACAAATATATTCGGGGACAATACAAGGAGCTTTCAAAATAACTATTCATCCCAAGAGCAGTACAAACGACACAGGGTCATCCCTTGAGGTTGGAGGAAAGGAGATTTCACTAGAAACAAAGGAAAGGGTTATTTACCGTAAGGGCAATTAAAATGTGGAATTCATTACCCATGGAGACTGTGATGGCAAATTCAATAGATATCTTCAGAAAAAGGCTGGACATCTTCTTAGAAAGGAAAGGTATATACGGATATACCAAATAAATAAACGGGAAGAATTTTGATCCAGGGAGTAATCTGATGCCAATATTTGGAGTCAGAAAGGAATCTATTTTTCCCCTTATGACATATCATTAGATGATGTTTCACTGGGGGTTTTTTGGTTGCTTTCCTCTGGATCAATATACTGTAAGCACAAATATAGGACAAATCTGTTGTCCAAATTTAGCATAGGTTTAACAGGATGGACGTATGTCTCTTTTCAACCTCATCTACTACATAACTATGTAACCATGTAACCAGGTAACCTTTTCCTCACAGGCTGAATAGGTGCAGGAGCAGATGGTTCCTGAGGCCCGCACACAACCAGGGTTGAAGCAGACCCAGTACTACGCCTATTCCGGCATACAGTATGGCAACAGCAGTAAGAGTAACTGGTACATCAATCACTGGGCTCTTGTGCCCACACTGCAAACTGAGTCTAAAACAGTAGTATTTAAAAAAATATATACAGTAGAAGAAAAAAAAATCTGTGTCGCTCCCACTCAGGCTCCTGTCTCCTGTCAATTTTTTTTAAAAATGACGATTAGTCCGCAGGCTGGCATTTTTCTTACAATACGATGACGAAATAGAAATAAACACATTCCACAGAATGGATTTATGTCAGACCAGCAGGGGGGTTATGTAAAGCCGCAGAACCGAGCCAAATAGGGGGATTTTAAATAATCTGCATAGATTAAAATTGAAAAAATCCATCTGTGGATATTAACACGCGAAGCGGATTGTGAATGGAAAGCCTCGGGAAATTCCAGGACACAGATTTGGACTGGTAGACCCATCACCAAGGGTGATGTAAACAAGGCTATGAAACACGTAATACAATTGTTTAGCAAATTAACATGTGATGCAGTCACAAATACAAAATAAAGGTTAAGGTGTCTAAATGCACTTCACAAAAGCATTATTATTGTTATTTAATACATTACTGACAAAATCCTTACACATTTCTTTGCATGATGTGATACATCTGAATAATTATATCTTAACGTTCTTACATCTGTAAAATGATCAGCTGGTGAATACTTACAAGCATCCAATTGTAATGCTCCAGTGACCACTTCCAATTGTTAGGCTCTGCAATACCATTTTCTTTCTAATTATAGGTAGTAGGACACTAGAAATATATGATGACTAGTTCAATAAATTGGCCATGCGTTATGTATGTGATTGATGATGTCTATAGAATGAGCAATCTAGGAAAGATTCAACTCATTGATAGTAGGTTCCATGTCCAATTGAGTTGTCAGCTATTTCTGCTTACTGGTCTGTACAACAACCTTCCCTTTCCATCAAATTTTATCTACCAGAATCCTCTCATTCTACTGTCAATATTCTTTATAATGGCCTTTTGTGTAACCTTAATTTTTAAAATTGTTCCTAAGGACTATAGTCTGACTGCTGACCAACATGTTTGCCAATGTTGAGAAACCTCTCAGTGACCTAAGATTTCACCCAAAATGTTGAAAAAATCAACTTGTTTTTATGTCAGCCCTCCATAGATCAATTATACCCATGAGGTTTGAGAATTTTCTAAAGCTGCACAAGTCCTTCCTCTCCTAGAAACTCATGAGTGATGCATTAGTTAGGACATGTAATTAGTCATTGTCATTGAACAGTACTATAAATTGAAATATGTACATGTAGCTGCCTGGTAAATAAACTAAGCTACATATGTGACAACCACATCTGTTCTCAAGTGTCAAAAGTAATAACCTTTGCTCCAGTCTCTTTCAAAAGAAGGCCATAGGACATTACTGTTTAAATTGACTAGGGTGTTTTGGTAGAAAGATTTCAGACTGGAGAGGCATGCAGTCACAAGCCTGGTGCCTCCCAATTAGTTGAAACAAAAAGCCTTTCCGTCATGCAAACACTATACTTCACAAATAAAACTAATACTTGAATCAGTTCTCATTAAAGAACAGTTCAGATTCTTTCAACACTTTTATCTTTGACTCAATTTACAGTACCATACAATAGAAAAAAAACAGACAAGCACAGCCTATATAAGAAAAAATGTATTACAAAGATTAGGAAAAGGTAATAACACTCACTCACATGTGAGAAAACACCGACTGGCATATGGTGGCACACGTGCAAGGATCATGGAGAGTAGGAATCCCTCAGATGGTCCCAGCTGGGGTCTGCACGGTGGTTCCTCCGGTGTCAGCGTCCTGCACTGAATCCTGGAAGTGACATCCCGGAAGTGACGTCATGCACTCTCGCGTCTTTGCCTCCGTCTTCTCGTCTGGTTCCAAGGCTTCAGACAGTGAGGCTACTGCTCTCTAGACCTGATCCTCCTCTTTGTATCTAGTGTCCGCCAAATACAGAGACTAGCTAAAAAAAGTCTGTCTCTGTGCTAACACCAGGGTGTCTCTCTCATAGCCCTACGCGTTTCACACACTAGCACGCAGGATGGAGGAACCACCGTGCAGACCCCAGCTTAGGGATTCCTACAGTCCACGATCCTTGCTCCCGTGCCACCATATGCCCGCCAGTGTTCTCTCACATGTGAGTGAGTGTAATTACCTTATTTTTATCTTTGTAATACATTTTTTCTTATACAAGCTGTGCTTGTCTGTATTTTTCTTATCCAAGATATTTCTCCTCCTCCCCTTCCCCCCCAGGAGAACTCTGGACACTGGACTTATTGACCCAGGCTTTACAGACTGAGCATGCTGTTTATAAGCCCTTATATATCCAGAGATCAGTATAGTCGAGCACAGTTACTTTGTGTATGTTTTAGTACTACAGAATACAATAAATACAGTAAGATAGGAAAGGCCTTGTACTCTTCAGATTGTATGAACTCAAAGTTATTTCTGATTTGTAAACATGATCAGTATGCAAATCTCCTCTTTTGAGTTGTTTTGGATATTTGCTAAATTCGGTAATCAGTTTGAAGTTGCTGATGTTAAAGAGTGTCTGCCAAATAAAAACAAGTAGGGTAGAAGTAACATGTTTAAAGGCTAACTGGTGGTTAAAAAGAGTGCAAGCTTTCAGGGCCACAAAACAGATTTTGTACCAAAAATAAGTGCCTGAAGAAGGGGCATTTGTGGTCCTGAAAGTGTGCACTCTTTTTAATCAATAAACACAGTCCCAGCAAGCTCAGAACCACAGCATGCACGATTTTTAATCCCAATTTAGACATTAAAGGTGTCACTCCTACCATACTTTTGTTTGTCTATTGTACGGTGTGTGCTGTAGTGACAGCTGCAAATTCAAAATCACGTTGCTTCTTTTCCAGCCCTTAACACCCTGCTATGAACTTTAGTGAAAGGCCACGGTACAGTTGCAATTCTATTAAGGTCCATAGAGGAGAACCTGATAAGGTCTGCACCTTTGGACCAGTAGTCTCAACTCTGAAATGAAAGAGCATATTATTTTCAAGGAGCAAAGGGATCTATGTAATTTGTCTGTACAATGAAAAGCGTGTCTTGAAGCTCTGTGCCACTTATTGCTTACAGTTGTATAAAATGTAAGAAAATTGTTCATGAATCCCAATGGAGATTACTAGGCAGAGGTATTTACTTCAGCTACAGATGTTGCCACAAAAATAAATGGAAAAACAATATTTACAGAAATGTGGGTTCGTATGTATCCTATTACAATGCATGACTTAACTCCCCCTAACACCCCCTGTATACAGTCCCCACAATTTGCGGTAAACATTTGATACATTTATACAAGGTGAAAATTCACCTATTTGCTTTATTTTGCTCCAAAATGGCCCCATGAAATTACTCTAAAGTGTGAAACGGCTGTAATTTTAGTATAAATATTTTAGTTGCTGTAGTGCAGAACAACAGAGTACCCCCTAAAAATAAAATAAAACAGACATTTTGAAAAACTTGGGAGTATGACATTTATATTTTAAGACCAGATGCACTGTAAGCTCTGTGATATCAGGACAAATTATGGGACGTTACCTAAAGAGGTAACTGTACTGAATATAGAAGAAATTATTAAGAATTTTAATCAATATGGAACACCAGGGGTTAACATTGGTTACAAATTGTCTTAAAATACAAGAATTGTTTTTATGGACCATCAAACCAGACCAGGTCTGGTTTTATGGGTTTTATAGGACTGATGTTATTTCAAGTCAACACCTGAGTTTGCAAGTGGTGAGACAGAGTATCGGGGGCGTGGCTAAGAAGGTATTCCAAAAAGAGTAAATGTATTAAATATAAAGATATCCTGGGGCTAACAATATATGTACTCATTTACCCTATGAGAATCGTGCGCTTTGTTTTTCTCTTTGTTTTACCTGCTTTCCTGTGTTATGTCGAGCCATCCACTTTAACAGGCAGCAGACTCTCCACAAATGAGTTAAGGTTTTTGTATGTATTTTTAATTTTCACATTACTTATTCACATTTAGGAATACGATTCTGTGTTCCCTTAAACCACTCAGTGCACATTATTATCCCCCTCCCCCATCACTCCCTTCCCTTTTCCTCCCCATCCCCTCCCTCACTTCCCTCTCTTCACTATTCCCAGAATCCAGTGCAGTCTGGGGTCACCATGGTAATTTCAGACGCTACAGATTTAAAAAAAAAAACTATTATTTTTAACACTAAAATAATAAATAAAAATAAAGAGTAGAACATGCTCGATGACAAAATACTAGTGTAGCCCTGTTTCCTAGTGAACACAGACTGCTACCATATGCTGTATGACCTGCAGGCTCACAGGGCCTGAGCCTCCGCCACGGAGAGCCTGGGGCCCGCAATGTAATAGCTAATACTTGATACTTGGTGCAGCGCCTCCACCTGCGACAGCTCCCGCCAGAGGGGGAGTGGTTCTTCGCAGGACACTTATGTACATCAACACACACACAGCAGTATAACCAACCAAATAACTTTACTACCATGAACGGGTTTGCGTTTCTCTCACGTATCAACAGGTGTCCCTCCCTAGAGGGGCACTATCTACGGCGTCTCGCAGGATGTTAACTTCCCTCCTTTACCGGGTGATCCCACCCCGTGTCCAAGTCCCCCCCCAGTCCAATATATCCCCCCACCCTCAAGTGAGTTACTGAGTCTATATGTGTGACTGCGCAGCCACTGTGTTCTGAATAAGAGGTGATATCGTTGGTGCACTTGTGGTTTACCTGCCGGGCACTCCAGTACCCGGGCCTGCAAGGGTCTTCACAAAGGATCAGTGGGGCCGAGGCGACGTCGGGAGTAGACGTCCGGGGCGATCCCACCCAGACGTGCGGCAGCACGGTAGCAGGGTCTGAGCCCAGACCTCCTGCTAGATACACACTGTCTCTTTAAGCGATCACTGAACGGTACACTAAGGGAACCGGAACCTGTCTAGGGCCAGTCCCTATCTCTGCTCCACACTACGGGGACTCAGGGCTTAACTGGGCCTGGGGTATAAGGCCTAGGTAGGGGCTGAATGCCTCCCTACACCTGGAGCTCCGTCTCCTTCCTCCTCCCGCTAGCTCTGAGCAACGTGCGCGCCCTCCGACCCCTATATCCTCCTTCCTTCCTCCCAACCACCCGATTGGTCCCCTGGCGTCCCCTGGTCCCGCGGGGCTGCTGGGACTCGTAGTTCCCTATGCTCCACCCTATGGGAGCTACTCCTCCTTCGCAGGCTTTAGCTGCTATGCCCGCGCATGCGCGACCTCCTGCTCCACACCTACTGTGCCTGCGCCAACTCCCAACATGGCAGCGCCCTGATAACGTGGAACCTCCGATATACCGGAGCGTTCCTTGCCCTGCTGCAACCCTCCCACCCGACAATAACAAATGCGGGCGAGGGGAGCCCGGCTACATCCTCCCCCCTGTGGATTCCAACGTCTCCACTTGGACGATACCTTTGAACTGGTACAACATTTATATAATGAAAAATGCATAACAAACGACATCCGCCACACTCTAGATAAGATTATACATCTCACTGAACATCACAATTACTGACTTTACTCGGTTGCGAGCCCACTGCTGAACCTCATAGTGGGGTGCCCCGAACTGATCATATGACATCCTCATTGGAGGTTGCCCATTCCTTTGGCTTCGCCTTAACTGTTACTCGGTCAATCCCTCGGGAGAATGACTATCTTGGTCTTGAGGCTAAAGTTCTTCCCTTGGTGGGATTACAGTCTCTATGTGATCATTACTCGGTACAAAGCATGGACTCTGTGGATTCAATGTCGAATTTTCCGGAGCCACCCCATCGGGCGTGGTCTCCCCGAGCCCTTTACCCGTAGCTCCACCGGGAGATGCTCTCTGTTGAGGGCCCCTTTGAGAGGTTCCCTCTTGCGGATCTTCCTGAAGAACTGTGCTGCCGGCCTCCGGATCATTCTCTTCCAGTGTCATCTCGCCATCCAATGAGGATGCAGGCCACTCCGCATCTCCCTCCTCGACTTGTGGATAGGGAGCAAATGATTTCGCTGCCATGTCTTGACCCGACCCTCCGAGTCCTTAATACGGTAAACCGGAAGACCAGGCATTTGCGAGGTCTCTCCATCGGTCAGCCAGTTTATGTTTCCCAGGTACTCCCAGATTGCGGAGAAGCACGGCGTCTCCGGGCTTAATGTCTCTATGTTTGACTTTATGATCATAACGCCGTTTGTTGCCAGCATTCAGCTTCTCTGTAGATTTCTCTGCCTGCAGGTAGGCCCGCTGCAGGTTCTCTTGTAATTTCTGTACGTATCGGAAGTGGGTGGCATTATGTACCCCATCAGTGGAGACTCTCAACCGTATGTCCACAGGCAGTCGGGCTTCTCTACCAAACATCAGAAAGTAGGGAGAAAACCCAGTGGAGTCGTGTCGAGTGCAATTGTAAGCGTGCACTAATGTTTCCACGTGGCGGCTCCACTCAGCTTTTTCTACTCCCGTCAACGTGCCCAGCATGTCCAGTAACGTGCGGTTGAATCTTTCGGGCAATGTATCCCCTTCCGGGTGATAGGGAGTGGTTCAGGATTTAGTGATGTGTAAGATTTTTAGTAGTTCTCTTATCAATTTGCTTTCAAAGTCTCTGCCCTGATCTGAATGTAGTCGTTGAGGAAGTCCGTAATGCATGAAGTACTTTTCCCAGAGCACCTTGGCAACCGTGATGGCTTTTTGGTCTTTCTTCGGGAAGGCCTGGGCGTATCTGGTGTAGTGGTCAGTGATGACCAGCACATTACCGATGCCTCGGCTATCAGGTTCGATACATAGGAAGTCCATGCATACTAAGTCCATGGGCCCGGTGCTTTTTAAGTGGCCCATTGGGGCGGCCCTGGTGGGCAATGTCTTCCGCTGAATGCACCGCACACACCGCCGACAGTGATGCTCTACTGTCTCTCTCATTTTCGGCCAAAAGAACCGATCCCTCACCAATCCAAAAGTCTTGTCGACACCCAGATGACCATGTTCGTCGTGTAGTGACCTCAGCACCAAATACTGTAATCTTTTTGGTAGTACTAGTTGCCTCCTATTCGGGTGGTTATGGTACTCTACAACTCGGTATAGCAAATTGTCCCGTATTTCTAATTTATCGGCTTCCCACCTCAGTATACCTCCCACGTCGCCAGGGGCATGTCTGAGGAGGTCATGTCGGTTTTGCCGAATAGCATAGCGAATGGCTCCCGCTACCGGATCTCGTTCTTGGTAGCGCACCATATCCTTCCAGGCTATGATCTTGTCAGAGGTGACATGCATCCTACTGGGGTCCCGATATGCTTCTGGAATAGCATTGGAAGCACATCCTAGAGAGTCGGCCACCCTTAACTCAGAGAACGCCACTTGATCATTGACTATGGCGCCGGTACAACACAGGGCCCTCATTCCTGGCCATTGGTCGTCATCGGGGGTTGCGGCCAGCCCCAGTCGTTTAGACAATGCATCAGCCCCAATGTTCAATGGACCAGTTTTATATTTCAGGGTGAAGTTGTAGTTGAAGAGGGCGGCCAGCCAGCGGTGTCCGGCCGCATCGAGTTTGGCTGAGGTCATGATATAGGTGAGCGGATTGTTGTCAGTACGCACCTCGAACGATACCCCGTAAAGGTAATCATGAAGTTTGTCCACGATGGCCCACTTGAGGGCCAAGAACTCAAGCTTGTGTACTGGGTAATTCTGCTCACTGATTGTAAGGCTGCGACTGATATAGGCTACGGGTCGTAACCCTTCTGGATACTTTTGATGTAACACCGCCCCTAATCCGCCTAGGCTAGCATCAACATGTAGTATATATGGTTGTTCGGGGTCGGCATAGGCTAACATGGGTGCCGCGGTCAAACTCTGCTTCAAATCCACAAAGGCTTGCTCGCACTCTGCCGTCCATTTGTCCCGGTGTGGCCTTCCGGCCTGTGTCTTCAGGATATATTTTGAGAAGGCAGTTGAGGGCTTTGGCCCGTCGGGAAAACCCCTCCACAAACCGGTGGTAGTACCCGTAGAATCCCAGGAATGAACGCAACTCCACCACATTGTCAGGTCAGGGCCAATTGACGACTGTTTCTATTTTGGTGGGATCAGTGGCAATCCCTTCCACGGACACTATGTGTCCCACGTAAGTCACAGATGTCCTACAGAATCGGCACTTATCCAGAGAGAGCTTGAGTCCTTCTTGAGCTAATCTCTAGGGTTTGCCCGAAAACTATGATGTCGTCCAAATATACTAAGCACTCTCGAGGGTTCAAATCACCTAGGGCCTTCTACATTAGCCGCTGGAAGGTGGCGGGGGCACCACATATACCTTGGGGCATGCAGGTGAATTGGTAGAACTCCAGTGGACAAATGAACGACGTTTTCTCTTGGTCTTTGGGGCTCATAGGTACCTGGTAGTAGCCAGACCGGAGGTCCAGTACACTGAACAATTTACTTCCATGGAGGGCGTTCAGGATTTCCTCTATGCGGGGAAGATTATACTGGTCCGGCACCGTCCGATTGCTCAGTGTCCGGTAATCTACAAATAGCCTCACGGTTCCATTCTTCTTTCTCACCATTAATATGGGGGAAGCGTAAGGGCTCACTGACTCCGTGACGATTCCGGCTTCCTCCGTCTCTTGAAGGACGGTCCACACATCATCTTTGTCTCTAGGAGCAAGCCGGCGGGAACGTTCCCTGAACGGTTTTGTATCACTCATCCGAATAGTGTGTTGGGCACTGCGGCTGCACCCCACATCCATCTCTTCGGTAGAGAATACTTCTCGTCTCTCTTCCAGATGAACTCGCAGTCTCTCCTTCCATGTCGCTGGTAATCCTGATGAGCCGAAGTCGAAGACCAGCTTCGCACCGGGGCATTCCACTCGAGTAGCATTAACTTGCACGGCCTCATCTACTGAGCTGACAGGATAAATTCTCCCTATTTTCTGTCCCGCGTCAATGGCCATGGGGAAGGGAGACAGATTCTGGACCATCACATAAATCCGTCGGGGGATGGCGGCCGGCCAATCCCAGAATTCAGGTACCAGCCGGTATCCTCGGCTGACGTCTTCTTGTGGCGTGCATTCTAGGGAAAAGAGCTGCTCCGCGTCTACTCGTTCAGCATAGGCGCACCAGGCAGGCATCCTCTGTATCTCCCCTGGCAGGAGTCTGGTCAGACCCGCTCGCCCGCAGAACAGTAATCCATAGTCCTCCGAGGGTGTCGGAGGGGGGTCCGGATTCGTCTGAACAAGCTGCAGTTGGAGACTGGACATGGGCAACTCATTGGTTTCTTGTAGATAGGCCCGGATGACGGCTTGTACAATGTCCGCATTAGTGCCTAGGATGATCGGATACTTAGGTGGGTCTTTGGGTTCCGGACACACCAGAGCGTCCACATTCATGGGGTGAGACTTTCCGGTATTGAGCTGCTGTATTTCCAGGGCCACAGTCACTATGCCGTTGATGGGGTAGTCTTCATTGCTTAGCCCTCTTACTTTGATATGTTCGGCCGACCTCAGTGGCCGCTTCTGGAGGTGTCGATCATAGAACCCTCGATATATGATGGTCACTTGAGATCCTGTGTCCAGTAGCGCGGAGGAATAGATACCGTCTACTAGCTCCCGTATGAGAGCTACTGGTCCCATGCTGTTATTCTCGCACCCGGGCCCTTCGCCACTTTGGTTGGGGACCACACCATGGTATTAGGCGTGAATTTCTTGGGTGAAGGGCTCCGATGGCGGGACTCCCCCACTCGGCAATCATAGGAGATATGCCCCTTCTTCCCGCACTTGTAGCAGGACATATCCCTTGGTGGAGTGCAGCGATTATACGGAGGCGAGGTTCGCCCAGCGTACTTCGGCCGCTCGGGGCTGGGTTTATCCGGGGGATCTTCCTTTTTCTCAGTACCCCCTTTGAGTTTGGCGCTGCTGTTGGCTTTAGCTTTCTGAGGGGAGTTAAGCATTAGGTGCGTTTCGTGTTCTTTGACTTGCTGTAATAGTTTGATAAATGAGGGGGGGGGCCCTCGAGTGAGGTTATCGCGGATCATATTCGCGATAGGGTGGCTAGGACTGGATCCCCATAGGTATTGTTTATGGAGGTATTCGTTCATCTGTGAGGCCGTTACGTACTTATGGTGTAGCAAGGGACCTAACGAGATTTGCACACGGTGGATGAAGGCAGATAAGTCTTCTCCATCTTTTTGGTTGATGGCATAGTATTTGGTCCACAAGGCCCCATCATCCTCGCTGGCGCTGTAGGCCTCGACTAGGAACTCAATCATCATCCGAGAGGTTAGATCGGGATACTGCTCTCGGTGAATACTGATTAGGGTGGACGCCGGGGGTCTCAAGCACTCCATGAGGCGTTGACGTTTCACGCCGTCCGTACATCACCATTCTGCCATCACCCCCTGAGTGTGCTCCTTCCAGGAGTCTATCCCGTCTTCCCCCGTGGGTACTGGCAGAATCCCAGAGAAGGCCTTCAGTTTCCGGTAATTCTGGGAATTCGTGGCCAGAGTGAGATCTTCTACTAGCGGAGGTAGACTGGGTGGGGTGGTTAGCTGACCTACTTTATCATTGAGTTTCTGCAGCATGTTCTGACACGCTAGACCCTGGATAGCTAAATCCTGACTGACAGCTGCCCGCTTCACTAGAAGGGTAGGGAGCGGAGGTGAGGGTAGGGCAGTCGTCACCCAGTCCCTCCAAAGGGGGGTCTTGGAGTGGGTAGACAAAGGGACTTCCGCCGGGCGGGGAGTTGGGAAGCTGCAGGTATTGAGGGACGGCGGGTTCGAGGACTACTAGAACTCGCCGGCAATCTACCAACAAGGTGTTCCACTTAGCGTCTTGGTCTATGAGCACATCTACCAGGCGGGCTTTGGTAAAACCAGGTATTTGTCGTAGGGCCGTTTGCAATGTCTCTAATGGTAGGGCCATGGGTACTTGTGTCACAGCCACCACGTGGCGGGCGTTTGCATTTGCCGCGCCCATTCGCGCACGCTCTGACGCGAGGAAAGGGCCATGGTGGCAAGTGTTTAGTCGGGGGCACACAAGGTTAAAGATCTCAGCAGCGCCTCCAAATGTAGCCCTGTTTCCTAGTGAACACAGACTGCTCCCATATGCTGTATGACCTGCAGGCTCACAGGGCCTGAGCCTCCGCCACGGAGAGCCTGGGGCCCGCAATGTAATAGCTAATACTTGATACTTGGTGCAGCGCCTCCACTTGTGACAGCTCCCGCCAGAGGGGGAGTGGTTCTTCGCAGGACAATTATGTACATCAACACACACACAGCAGTATAACCAACCAAATAACTTTACTAGCATGAACGGGTTTGCGTGTCTCTCACGTATCAACAGGTGTCCCTATCAGTGGGGCCGAGGCGACGTCGGGAGTAGACGTCCGGGGCCATCCCACCCAGACGTGCGGCAGCACGGTAGCAGGGTCTGAGCCCAGACCTCCTGCTAGATACACACTGTCTCTTTAAGCGATCACTGAACGCTAAGGGAACCGGAACTTGTCTAGGGCCAGTCCCTATCTCTGCTCCACACTACGGGGACTCAGGGCCTAACTGGGCCTGGGGTATAAGGCCTAGGTAGGGGCTGAATGCCTCCCTACACCTGGAGCTCCTTCTCCTTCCTCCTCCAGCTAGCTCTGAGCAACGTGCGCACCCTCTGACCCCTATATCCTCCTTCCTTCCTTCCTCCCAACCACCCGATTGGTCCCCTGGCATCACCTGGTCCCGCGGGGCTGCTGGGACTCGTAGTTCTCTATGCTCCACCCTATGGGAGCTACTCCTCCTTCACGGGCTTTAGCTGCTATGCCCGCGCATGCGCGACCTCCTGCTCCACACCTACTGCGCCTGCGCCAACTCCCAACATGGCGGCTCCCTGATAACGCGGAACCTCCGATATACCGGAGCGTTCCTTGCCCTGCTGCAACCCTCCCACCCGACAACAACAAATGCGGGCGAGGGGAGCCCGGCTACACTAGCAATATACTGTATGTGTTAAACCAATGTACAGTAGACGTCTCCAGGGTGTGGGGGGAGGATTGCTTTTTTAAATGATGTTATTCTAATGATAATTTTATTTAACACACAATTATTTTTACTTACAAATTTGTGCAACAGCCTTGGGAGAAGATTTACCAGGGCATAATAATTTATTCCAATGTAATTTCATGGGAAATATGTTGGGGTTTTTATTTTTTATAGAAAGGGGACTGTTACTATTTAATATTATTATTAAAAACACTTTTTGAAAGGTCTAAACAATAATGGGATAGGATAATCTCACACTTCAATTTAAGAGAAATTAAAGCTGCAATTCAAGCTGTTGTTTTAAAAAATATATATATTTTTTTCCCATTCAATATGTGCATCAATACAATCGGCACACTGACAAGTGATTAGTTAAGCTGCAGATTGATCTGTTCTCCTGTAATCAATAGCTTGCTCTGGGTTATTTAATTCAGTTTGTGCACAGCATTTTGGGCAATGTAGTTCCTGGAATAAATAATGTAAATGCTACAAGTATTTTCTCATAGTACAGAACTGATTTATTAAAAATAAAATAAAAACACACATGTAGGATATTGCTTGAAATGCTGCTTTAAGCTTGAATGCACGAACTTCTATATTTTTTGTCACTAAAAACAATAGGATCTGCACAAAAGTATTTAAACAAACAATAGATTGCAGTGGTTATCTGGAGGAAACCAGTAATTGTCATTTCTAGGTGGCTCAAAAATATTTATCTGGGCAATGTCTATTCATTCACAAAAATTGCTCCAGAGATAATGATTTTATTGAGCAAACTCTAACCCAGTGGTTCCCAAACTTTTTCGGTTCAAGGCTCCCCAAGGTGATCAGGATTTTTCCACGGCGCCCAAAGTAAAAACAAAGTTGTATATACATACCTAACAGTTGCAGTGCGCAGTTGGTGTCTCTCTCAGACACACTCTCTCACTCTCTCAGACACACACTCTTTCACTCTCTCTCACTCTCAGACACACACTCTTTCACTCTCTCTCTCACTCTCTCAGACACACACTCACTCTCTATCACTCTCTCAGACACACACTCTTTCACTCTCTCTCACTCTCAGACACACACTCTTTCACTCTCTCTCACTCTCTCAGACACACACTCTCACTCTCTCTCACTCACTCTCTCAGACACACACTCTATCTCACTCTCTCAGACACACTCTCTCTCACTCTCTCAGACACACACTCTCTCACTCTCTCAGACACACACTCTCTCTCACTCTCTCACACACACTCTCTCAGACACACACTCTCTCACTCTCTCAGACACACACTCTCACTCTCTCAGACACACACTCTCTCAGACACACACTCTCTCTCACTCTCTGACACACACTCTCTCTCAGTCTCTCAGACACACACTCTCTCACTCTCTGACACACACTCTCTCTCAGTCTCTCAGACACACACTCTCTCACTCTCTCAGACACACACTCTATCTCACTCTTTCAGACACACTCTCTCATTCTCAGACACACACACACACACAGTCACTGATACACACACACACTGACACACACACACACAGTCACTGATACACACACACACACACACACACACACACACACACACTGATAAACACACACACACACACACACACACACACACACACACACACACACACACACACACACACACACACACACACACACACACACACTGATACAAACACACACACTGATACACACACTGATACACACACACACACACACTGATACACACACTGCTACACACACACAGTGGAGAGCAGTGGAGAGCAGTGGAGAGCAGAGGCAGCGACGGATGTGAGTGACTTCACAGAAGAAGTTGCCCGAAATAGGCTATACATATTGACAGAATAGTACATCTGAAAGGGCAGGCTACACATTTTAAAGGTGATAGGGGGGAATAAAACTTTATTTCAAGAAATAATAAGCATACCCCAACTATTCATAAAAACAGCACAAAAAACTGAGATCAATAAAAGGAATAACAGTCATAAGACAATCCTCACCAAAAACAAATAACAGCATTTTGGGCAATGTAGTTCCTGGAATAAATAATGTAAATGCTACAAGTATTTTCTCATAGTACAGAACTGATTTATTAAAAATAAAATAAAAACACACATGTAGGATATTGCTTGAAATGCTGCTTTAAGCTTGAATGCACGAACTTCTATATTTTTTGTCACTAAAAACAATAGGATCTGCACAAAAGTATTTAAACAAACAATAGATTGCAGTGGTTATCTGGAGGAAACCAGTAATTGTCATTTCTAGGTGGCTCAAAAATATTTATCTGGGCAATGTCTATTCATTCACAAAAATTGCTCCAGAGATAATGATTTTATTGAGCAAACTCTAACCCAGTGGTTCCCAAACTTTTTCGGTTCAAGGCTCCCCAAGGCGATCAGGATTTTTCCACGGCGCCCAAAGTAAAAACAAAGTTGTATATACATACCTAACAGTTGCAGTGCGCAGTTGGTGTCTCTCTCAGACACACTCTCTCACTCTCTCAGACACACACTCTTTCACTCTCTCTCACTCTCAGACACACACTCTTTCACTCTCTCTCTCACTCTCTCAGACACACACTCACTCTCTATCACTCTCTCAGACACACACTCTTTCACTCTCTCTCACTCTCAGACACACACTCTTTCACTCTCTCTCACTCTCTCAGACACACACTCACTCTCTCTCACTCACTCTCTCAGACACACACTCTATCTCACTCTCTCAGACACACTCTCTCTCACTCTCTCAGACACACACTCTCTCACTCTCTCAGACACACACTCTCTCTCACTCTCTCACACACACTCTCTCAGACACACACTCTCTCACTCTCTCAGACACACACTCTCACTCTCTCAGACACACACTCTCTCAGACACACACTCTCTCTCACTCTCTGACACACACTCTCTCTCAGTCTCTCAGACACACACTCTCTCACTCTCTGACACACACTCTCTCTCAGTCTCTCAGACACACACTCTCTCACTCTCTCAGACACACACTCTATCTCACTCTTTCAGACACACTCTCTCATTCTCAGACACACACACACACACAGTCACTGATACACACACACACTGACACACACACACACAGTCACTGATACACACACACACACACACACACACACACACTGATAAACACACACACACACACACACACACACACACACACACACACACACACACACACACACACACACACACACACACACACACACACACACACACACACTGATACACACACACACACACTGATACAAACACACACACTGATACACACACTGATACACACACACACACACACTGATACACACACTGCTACACACACACAGTGGAGAGCAGTGGAGAGCAGTGGAGAGCAGAGGCAGCGACGGATGTGAGTGACTTCACAGAAGAAGTTGCCCGAAATAGGCTATACATATTGACAGAATAGTACATCTGAAAGGGCAGGCTACACATTTTAAAGGTGATAGGGGGGAATAAAACTTTATTTCAAGAAATAATAAGCATACCCCAACTATTCATAAAAACAGCACAAAACACTGAGATCAATAAAAGGAATAACAGTCATAAGACAATCCTCACCAAAAACAAATAAAATCAGAAAGGACATTCTAATAACTTTTCATAGTTACCTGGTAGACCATTAAGTAACTTTAGATTTGGAATGTGTACGTTTTTGTACTATAAAAAAAAATGTTTATTATGCTTTTGGGAGAGACTTACTCTGCCAAATATTCCTGAACTGCAAATCTTCTTATGTGATTGGGTTCCTCTGTAAAAAGCAATAAGTGTTTAGAGAATGAAAAGAGAACTACAGTACATACAGTATTTGATTGTCTGAACATAGAAGCAACATTGAGAAAGGATAGGCTACTTAAACATTTTGAGAAATCTACCAGAATGGTACCACAGTGTTTTCTATTAAAGAAGTAGAAATAGTTACCGGCAATGGACGAGGCGATAGGTTCACGAAGCACCAAAGGGAAATGTTATGAATACATACACATGTACAGTAGCAACACTTATTTTACACTTACATGCCGCCGAGGAAGAGACTGCTGCATCGCCTGTCAGCGGAGATTAAAACTGCGGGAGGTCTAATAGAGGAGAATGGAACAATCTTTATAGATATACTGTCGTAGAGATGATTATTCCCTTAGTGGGGCCGGTCTGGGTGGGTTATCTCGTTTTCTGCACTATAAATTGCACCAGAACTTCCCCAATGTATTCAAATGATTTTTTCCTTTTTATAAATTAGCAGAAAAGTCTTAAAGCAAATTTACATAAACGTTTGCCTAGACGTGAATACTTATGGAGTCCCTATTGAGAATTAAAGTATATAGAGTTAGCAAAGCTTTAAGATTGAGATAGGCTTACGGTCATATATGAAACCCTAGCCTAGTTGTTTTCAACCTTTTATTACTTTGTGGGCACCTAAACACTTCTGAATGGAGGTGAATAACCTTTTGGAAATCTATTGTCTGTATGGCGAACCTACATAGATCATTTAACACCACCTTGCACAGAGAGAGAGAGAGTGACAGGACACTTGACCCAATACAAATGTAGCAAGATTTGCTGTGCCCAGCACTGGGGTCTGCTGCGATCAGGTCTATGCATCTGAATGGGGCCACACCACAGGGTGAATCCTTCGGTACTATGACCACCGAAGACAGGAAGGCGTGTTACATCTGTATGTAAAATAAAGCCTCTTCTTCCTTATGGCTTACATTTTGATATTCATTTGGTGGCTTTTATCTGACACCCTACTGTTTTTTTATTTAAAAAAAAATGCATATTTTATCTTTTCATATTATCTTACATTTTTCTTTATCTGCTGCTGTAAAAAAAATGTTGTAAACTTTCAATTTTTTTTATTGTTATCGTGTTTGCTTAAATTATCCTTTTAATAAAAATGTTCATTTCATTATTTTAGTGTTTCATATGGTAAAGAAACAATGGGATTTATTAATCCATCCTGAAAACATATCCCAGATGTAGCTAGGCCCCCCTTTCCCTCCCTTACCTCCGGTACAGAGAAGGGGAGGCTACGCCTGCTCGGCATGGTGTGTGGGTAACGCCGGAGTGAGGGCGGACCCACCGAGATGTAGGAGCCACCAGGGAGTGTGCAGGCAGTTGGGGGGCGATCCGGTCGCCGGAGCTCCGCAGCGGACGCCGCTGCAGGTCAATTCGCGCATGCGCAGTACGGCCGTAAGCGGCGGCCATGTTAAGAATAGGGCTCCACAAGGGACTACAGTTCCCAGCAGCCTTAGGGGCTGCAGACCACATGAGGGCACACAGCCAATAGTGCTGCGAGATACACGGAGCCGCAGAAATGATACATTTGGCGCGCTAGGCAGCCACGCCAGTCGCAGCAGGGACAGAGAAGGGTGATGATGTGTTCAGGGTCCCAGTGGCCCCTGAATTAGGCAGGAGACCCCCCATGAATCCCAGCTTGGCCCAACTCACCTAAGCTTGTGGCTGCTGCAGGGAAGGCCCATAGCTAGGGGCCCTTCCCCCAGTAGCTGCTTATAGCGAGATTACAGCACGCCGGTGACAAGACGCACGCGGTGTGCGTGGACTGTGGCCTGTGGTCTGGGACCAGACAATGAGGTCACTTAAAGAGACTCTTAAAAGGGACACACTCCAGCCGGAGCCTCACTCAGAGGCGGACGCCTGCAAATCGGATAAGGACCGGACAGACATATGTCGATGGATCAGACGGATCCGTTGTGTTAGTCGGCGGTACCCGGGTACGGGCGTGCCCGGGGAGGAAAAAGTGCACCTACGATCTTCAGGGGTAGCGCTACTCCCTACACTTTTGGGGTGGGGACTGACATTTGGGAAAGGACACTTAGGATACAGGTGCCCCCGCACCCTAAGTACTGTGGGACACTCCCCGGTGTTACTATTGTGTTGCATAGTTGTTTAGTAAAAGTTGCATGTTCAGTAAATACTATTTATCATACTCTGTGCGTGTACTGTATTTACTGCTGCATTGTCTTGAGAGGGGCTATCCTACTGTGTTAGGATACTTCTCAGGTGGAGGTGCTGTGTGCTAACAAACGTGATCACCCCAGGCTCCCAGTGGCGGAGGATCAGGCCTCCTGTTTGCCATAGGAACATTAACCGTATATGAGCTCAAAGAGCGTAGACAGCGGTGTCAGGCAGGGCAATGTCGATATCAATTGAATTGAATGGAGTTGACACCGGGTATATAAAGTCGGGTAGGACTGTAATAAGGAGCAAGGTGAGTAACGGTAACGCAAGAGAGGGCTAGTAACGGGAGGGTGAAGAGGTACTCACTCAATCCCTGGCCCTGGCTGACCGCCCGGTGTGGAGTCCACCTGACTCACAAGATCACCGCTCAGCTTTCCTCCTTCCAGCTCCAGTCCTGTGTAGATGCGTCTCCCTCTGTGTATGCGGCTGCTTCCGCTTCCGGTGGTGAACGCTGATCCTCGCAGCAGTAACGAAGAAGGTAAAGGATCCGTGGTCCATCCGCTCCAGGGGAAAAAGGTAAGAACTCACCAGCAAAAGAAGTTAAAAACTAATTTATTGGGCTACATAAAAACAAAAAATAGACAGTAACAAACTCTCCCACGCGTTTCACGCCCACTATGGCGCTTTCTCAAGGAGTACAGGGTAAGGGGAGGTCCTGGGTATTTAACATACTCCCCGTCATGCAAAACAGCTGATGTACATAACCACTTGATTTTGTTTTGCAGATAGTAAAGCAACAAGACAGAACAGAAGAGAAACAGAATAAGAAAAAACAGAATGAATATATAAACTATATGCAAATGAAAAAAGAAAGATAATAGTCATCAGAAATGAAAATAAACAAGTAAAAAAATGAATAAATGAGATACATATTGGACAAAGATGATTAATGATGTTATGTCCCAATTAAATATTACCACATCATGTCATGCCTCATATATAATTAATTAACCAATGATTATAGCCTGTCCTAATAGAAAGGTAAGTAATTAGCTCACTGGTATAGAAATAAATTTTGGCATACAAAGCTTCACATGGAATTGCAAATAAAGATAATATTGCAATAAATAGGTAAGTGGAC
This sequence comes from Ascaphus truei, assembly GCF_040206685.1. Classification (NCBI taxonomy): domain Eukaryota; kingdom Metazoa; phylum Chordata; class Amphibia; order Anura; family Ascaphidae; genus Ascaphus; species Ascaphus truei. Next base: position 391,677,076 of record NC_134484.1, on the reverse strand, counting down.
GCATACTGATATTGGACCATCTGAGTCTCTAATATGTTTAAACATCATAAAGGAATTTCAAATAATAAAACACCCTGGCAACCGATAAAGATTATAAAATGATACTGGAGTCTGTTCACATGCACAACCAGAGGGGGGATATAGAAAAGGTGGGATATAAGAAGATACATTGATACAGTAATATCTATTGGAGCACATTGTAAGTACCAATTACGTATAGTACTATAGTATATCCTTAAAGGAAACTCTTCAAGTCCCAGTCGATATTTAACCCATTGGGTACTAAGGTGTTGAGTGTAAATATCCAAAATGCCTCACGTCTGTGAAGCAAATTGGCTCTATCACCACCTCTGTAGTGCATTTTAACAGACTCCAGTGCAACACATCTGAAGTTCAACAGACTTCCCTTTTGACATATGTCAAAGTGATTAGAGACCGGGTGCAGTTTGTCTCTCCTGAGAATTAATCTCATATGCTCAAGTATGCGTTGCTTCAACGGTCGCGTGGTTAATCCCACATACCGTTTGTTGCAACCACACATGAGCATATAGATCACATGGTCAGTGTTACAAGTGATACATGACAAAATTTTGAACACTCTAGTGTTCTCAGAACCTGAAAATGTCTTAGTCTTCAAAAGGTATTTACACATCTTACAGTGGTGACAGGGATAGCAACCAACCAAGTTTGGAAATAATTCCTTGGGTTTAGAAATTAATCTAGGCACACTAGGGGAAATCAAATTGCCCATTGTTTGGGATCTTTGAAAGACCACACGAGGATCATGGGTCACCATGTCTTTAAGAAGAGGGTCACTAGCTAGTATAGGCCAGTATTTCTTGATGATTTTTTTGATGTCATATGATTGGTTGCTAAAGCTGGTAATGAAGAACGGTGGGAGATTGTCATTTCCTTTGGTAAGAGATGTATTCTTTTTGAGTTTAGTAGAGGAGACTGCTCCCCGTTTACCTATAAGGTTCTCTCTTGGCTCCATCTTTGCACCGAGATAGGCCTCCTGGAGAATAAAAGGATCATAACCCCTCGCCTCGAATCTCTCAATCATCTCAAGTGATCTGATTTCAAAGTCCTCAATGCTCGAACAGTTCCTACGGAGGCGTAGGAATTGGCCCCGAGGTATGCCTCTGAAAAGATTCTTATCATGAGAACTTTTGGCATGTAATATGGTGTTACGAGCATTGGGCTTTCTATAGATATCTGTATGCACTCTCATATTAAGATCAACATAAAGACAGAGATCAAGATAAGAGATGTGGTGGTGATGGTGCTGGGCAGTGAATGAAAGATTAAAGGGATTATTATTAAGGTGTGAAATAAAGGCATACAATTGAGTGATAGTGCCTTTCCATACTAAAATCAAGTCATCAATATAACGGTGATAAGTGACTATAAGATGTCTGAAGGGGTTCCCATCTCCAAACACGTGGCACTGTTCCCACCAACCCATGAAAAGGTTGGCATATGAAGGGGCAAAGCATGTTCCCATTGCTGTGCCACGTGTTTGGAGATAAAAATTCCCCGCAAACATAAAATAGTTGTGTGTCAAAAGAAAAGAAATACTATCTAATAAAAAGGTGATATGTGCTGGTGATAAATCTGACTGAGTTTCCAAAAAGAAACGTGCAGAGATAAGGCCATGTGTGTGTGCAATGCTAGTATAAAGTGAGGTCACATCTAGTGTGACCCATAAGTATTGGGGTGCCCAGGTGAAATCTGAAAATATAGAGAGTACATGAGATGTATCAAGAAGATGCGAGGGGAGGGCAGAGACCAATGGCTGTAAATAGTGATCAACATATATTGAGAGGTTCTCACCTAGAGAACCTATGCTAGACACAATGGGTCTTCCCGGTGGAGCCAAGAGAGACTTATGAATTTTAGGTAAAGTGTTTGCCAGTCAGGTAACGACAGCACGCATAGTCCCTTAGGTCATGGGGAAAGAGGGCTACATTTGGAGGCGCTGCTGAGATTCAGACCTGTGGTGCCCGAACCAGTAGTTAAATGAGCAAAATCATGTTCATGCTATCCAAGCAAGAGGTCCGCGACTGGGCCTTGGAGCTCCACGAACTCCCCCATCATGTGGTAGTAGTAGGAGGTGTCCCCAGCATGATGTCTGTGACCACATTAGACAACTCCCTGGTCTACCCGACGTCCGGGTCATAGGCCAGAAATATGACCCCACATTCCAGTGGAGTGCCCTACTACTGGCCGCAGATCACAAAATATTAGAGGGGGGATGCTCCAAGGTCCCTTAACCTACTGGTGGCCCAGCCCATGGGTTGGCCACTATTATACCCTGATCTACCAACTCCCCTGGTAACTTCCACCCTGGAACCCTCCTCAGAGGTATCCTATCAGGCTGAAGCTTCACTCTCCTCCTACATCTCCTGTAAGTGGAGGGCGAAAGCTCTTGTCCCGAATTCGTCCACCAAGGCAGACTTACCCATACCCAGGGTAACCTTCACTCCGAGTGCCACACTAGAGGTATCCCACAGACCCGAAACTCCACATCCCTCCTATACCCCCAGCAGCAATGGGACTAGTTCCAAACCCGTCCCCAGCCGCCAACTCGAATACCACAGTCACCTGTTGGCGGGAAATTCAGACTTAGGGGTGACCCTACTACAACTGGTGGAAGCCCTGACGCAATCGTCACAATCCCAGAATTACCGCAAATTTAAGGCTTTCTCTGGGACATCACCCATTTCCATGGGAGAAGAGGGGATTGCCGTATGGAAACAGCATACTCTGAAGGTACTGGAGGAATGGTCATGCACCAAAGCAGTAAAAAGGCAGAGGATCATGGAATGCCTAAGGCCCCCCGCTTCTAAGATGGTGAGCATGCACCGGGAACTGAATGCGGATGTAACAGCCAGGATGCTGGTGAATTTTCTCAACGAGACCTACGGTCTGGAGTACGACGAGAGTGAGCTATGGGCTAAATATTACGCCCTCCGCCAGAAGTAGGGAGAGGAGCTGTCAGCGTTCATTCACTGCATCCAACTAGTATTGTGGCCGCTGCTCACCCGTAAACACATCCCAGCCTCTGAAGTGGATCAAGTTCGATGCAAGCAGTTCCTGCAGGGATCGAGCCCAACCCACGCTATCGCCAACATGCTCCGTTGAGGCCCCCTACAAGGAAGTCCACCTACGTTCACGGGACTATTGAACCAAGTGAAGGTTCACAAGGCACACGCCCGGATGCACGCGCTCAAGAAACCTAAGGAGTCCCGCAAGGAAGAAACCAAAGGAGCGTCTGTTCAGAAGTGTAATGGAGTGTAAACCTACGGAGACAGAATGTGTCAAAGACACCCCTCCTTCAGCAGCAACGGTCTCCGCACCCAGGGTGCCTAGGAGGTCGGAATCTTATCCTGACCGTGATGTCAACCGCGATATCCGCTGCTACAACTGTGGCCAAGATGGTAATTTCTCTAAGAACAGTCCAAAGCCAAGAAGACCCACTTCTGAGGCCTCCGCCTTCACTGTGCAGACGATGCAATCACTCCCCACGCTACCGGAGAGCGTTCCAGCCCCGACAAAGGCCATCAACCAGACGACTACAGTCGAGTGGGACCGGCCGCAAACGTAAGAGTCCTAGTGGAAGGGATATACTCTTCTGCACTGCTGGACACTAAGTCACAAGTGACCATAACCTACCGGCCATTCTACGACCAGCATCTGACTCATCTGCCTATGCAGTCGGCAGAGATGAAGCTATGGGGCGTTAGCAATGAAACCTACCCCATTGACGGTGTGGTGCAAGTACAGTTGGCAAATACACAGATTCCCCAACCATTACCACATAATATATACATATGTATATAAGTGTCAAAAGGAGTGCTAGTGGGCGTGGTTAAATGTATACAACAAAAAACAAAAATGCCCAAAGCTACTTCCATTGTGACAAAAATACACAGTGCAATACCTATATAGCTCTTGTAAAAAGGGTAATTTAGTTTAACCCTTTGGCCAAAGCGTCTTAAGCCTGCTGCCACTTACAAGGCATGACCGAAAGCAGGTCCTAACACTCACCTGGATTAAAATTCTTATTTACCTGTATAATTACAGGAAGAATGATCACATTGGATCTGTCATAACCTGGCAAAATGAAACTGATCTGCCAACTTGGAAAGTGGGGTGGGGCAAGTTTAAACCTTGGGGGGGAGGGCCACTACCCTCCCATAAGCAACTGAGACCAGCTGCACACAGTTAGCAAATACACTATGAATACATACATATAGTGATAGTAATATATATACAAATGAATCCTCTGGAATGCCTAGTCTATCTGGACGATATCATCGTGTTCGGTAAGACTCTAGAAGAGCATGAGGAACATCTTCTCAAGGTACTAGACAGACTGGGTAAGAAAGGCCTGAAGTTGTCCCTGGACAAATGCCGGTTCTGTCGCACATCAGTCAACTATGTGGGCCATGTAGTGTCTGCAGACGGAGTGGCTACTGACCCCGCTATGGTCGAAGCCATGGTGAACTGGCCCAGACCAGACAACGTGATGCAACTGCGGTCATTCCTGGGATTCTGCGGATACTACCGCCGCTTCGTAGAAGGCTACTCCAGCAAAGCCAAGGTCCTCAACAATCTCCTGAAGATCTACCCAGAGGAACCTCGGCAGAAGGCTGTATCTGCACGAACACCCTTCGGAGACAAGTGGACGACCACCTGTGAAAAAGCATTCACTGGCCTCAAGAAAAGTCTCACAGAAGCACCAGTCTTGGTTTACACCGACCCCGAACAGCCGTACATTCTACATGTAGATGCAAGTTTCAGTGGATTAGGAGCTGGCCTCCACCCAGTGGCGTATGTGAGTCGAAGCTTGACACCATCGGAGCAGGACTACACCGTCCACAAGCTGGAGTTCCTCGCACTCAAGTGGGCGGTAGTCGACAAGCTCGTTTGAAGTACGGGCCGACAATAATCCGTTAACGTATAAATTCTGACCTGCCAATCTGGATGCCACTGGCCACAGGTAGCTAGCGGCACTATCCTGGGTACGGAGTGCCCAGGAAGGTAAAAGTACACCAACGGTCCGCAGGGGTAGCGCTAGTCCGTACACTTTAGGGGTGGGGACTGACATTTGGGAAAGGACACGTGGGATACAGGTGCCCCCGCAACCTAAGTACTGTGGGGACACTCCCCCGGGGTTACTATTTATGTGTATTGTGTTGCATAGTTGTTTAGTAAGAGTTGCATGTTCAGTAAATACTATTTATCATACTCTGTGCGTGTATTTACTGCTGCATTGTCTTGAGAGGGGCTGTCCTACTGTGTTAGGATCCTTCTCAGGTGGAGGTGCTGTGTGCTAGCGAATGTGATCACCCCAGGCTCCCAGTGGCGGAGGATTAGGCCTCCTGTTTGCCACTCAAGTAACGACAGCACGCATAGTCCCTTCTTAGGTCACGAGAAAAGAGGGCTACACAATGTTTCCGACCCTGAAGAAGGGACCCCATGAGGATGGAAACATTGGGATGTTTTCATGATTGATTAATAAATCCCATTGCTACTTAACCCCGTGTCATGCGGGCCAGTCTGATCAGCTTGTGATCTCGTGTTCTATTTGCTACTTACATTTACCGTGCACCACCTACTTCTCTGCTCAGTTTTCACAGTGTGTATATATATACATATATATATATTTTTTTTAATATATATATATATATATATATATATATATATATATATATATATATATATATATATATATATATATAAAACACAATTTCAACTATAAAATAATAATATATTTATAATTATTTTAGTTTAAATTATGCTTTTCGTAATAATTTTTTTTTTCTTGTTGTTTTAGTATTTTTATTTGAATAGGTATCATATGCCATAGGTCATCCTGAAAGCATATACAGTACAGTACTGATGAATTGTGGTATTTTCTCTGTAAAAAGCGCGTCGCCAATCACGTGGGAGCAGAAAGTATCTAGACATGCCACTGCACCGTATCAACATTGCGACTGCTGCAGGAAGCAGCAAGAAACAAAAGACAATCGGCAGTTTGAGCAAGTTTGTCCTAACCACCTCCCTGTAGTTGGATGACATCAGAGAATCACGTGACAATCAGCCTAGCACCACTGGCGACACGGGAGAGAGGAGCAGGGAGTCGCAGAGCTCGGAGTGATTACTGCATGTGATAATAACCGCACAGCCATTGTGAGTGTGTCTCTCTAATTCCTATTAATAACATCACAACGCACCATGGGGGATTTCTCCTTACAAATGTGCGCTGCAATCACACTTTTGTAGTTGAGGTGTGGGATTACTCCACTAAAAAGGCCTTTCTGTGGTTCTGAAGCTCCACTCTTCTCTTATATTACGCCCATGTTATAGCTACAAGTGTCTGTGGGAGTACAGTTCTCTTCTATACACACACACACACACACACACACGTAAGGTGAAAATATTTTACAAGCTGACCACAATAGAGACCTATTAATGTTACCCCCTTTCCAGTTGCTCAGTTTAGCACACATGCCATCATTTAGTTTCTGTGAGTTTATACCGCAAAGCAAGGTCTAAAGGTTTGAACAAGTTTTTAAATACTGGTTAAGAACATTGGAATATGGTTAAATAAAGGAGTTCTGGTATGTTTCTATATCACAAGGCACCAAAATGGTTAATTTTCCTATTCTGGAACACATACTTATTTTTAATACATTCAGAATGCTAATCCTAATTATCATAATACTGTGTATACCAGCGCAATGCCAACACCAAAGTTCTGATGAACCAACAACGGTCTCCACCCTGCAGTTAGCGCACTTACCTTAGTTTAGCGAATTACACTCCACATGTTTACTTTTCTGATTGTGCACAATAATATTGCTTTAAATAGGTTTTGATGTTTGATAGATTACATTCCAGGCTTGTTAGTAGTATCATAATGAGGAATGTTGTAGTGCTTGTTTCACACGTTGTATGACCTGTAGTAACTGCATTAAAACAATATAGGATGACTGTGTAAGTAATACAAGGCAGGCAACTTAAAACTCAGGGACTTTGGCCAATTGGCCTACAGTCCTGCGATGTGTTCAAAACAATATTTTGTGCTGGCACCAAATGTGTGAAGCCAATCCTTGAAATTGTCAAAGTGGACAAGAGAATGGCAAAGAAGGGCACAAAACGAGATAATACACAGGCAGTGGGAGGAAAAAGGTTGTTCAGTGTAGCTGTTGATCTCTGACCTCTTGGAAATTGGAACAGACCTGTATATAACCTATACAATAAGCACATTTGAGTTAATTATTCATTTATATTGTAGCTGGAGGCTCTTAAGGTAATGTTTTATTATTTTTTTTACGTTTTCAAAGTGGTTCCCCAGTAAAATATATTCAAGCACTCCAAAAAGCGAAACTACTCTTATAAGGCAGCTGTACCTGAAGTAAGGGGAGTAATGATTTCCACATTCACCCATTGAAGTGCTGTGTAGGTCTGTCTGCTGAGCGAGGTGTGTAAGCTGTGTGCCCAACTCATGTCTGCAGTGTTAACACATAGGTACCGTATTGGCCGACTATATTACTGTTTTTTTTCCCCTAAAAATGTCCTTACGAAAACTGTATGTGTACTATATACGCAGCCTAACACCTTTTTTATTTTTCATGTAGAACACCTTCAAACTTTTGGGTCGTATTATGTGCGAGACAGTACTATATTCGGGCCAATACAGTAGTTACTAAAGCTTCATTCTTGACACTATTATTGAGTTGATTGCTTTGCTGCTCGTGATCACTTTCATCCACAGTGGGGAATATTTAGGTTTCAGCCTCAACAAGTATTTGTTTTATATTCTTTTTACTTATCAGTCACTTATGTTGATGTTTTATAATGCTTCTAAGTACTGTATTTGCAATTCCATCAAAGCCCTCATACCACTACTTCCAGCATCACTATGTCAACTTTCATTGCAAAAGCTCATGGGAATATTGTGTTCTTTTTAAGAAATGATACAGTAAGTTTTAACTGGAGTAGGAAAGGTTAAGAAATGCATAGGATTTGCTGAATAAAAGACAGGTGACATCCCTCATGCCATTTAAACCCTTTTGGGACCAGAGGACGGTGTAGGGCATGTGGTCACGGCTTTTTCGCAGTGTCCAAATGGCCACAGGTGCTTTGCCACAACTTGCCCCGCCGCCGCCGGCCACTTTGCCGCTAAGATAGGTGCCTTACCCCAAAAAACCCTACCCTAACTAAGCCCTTACCCTAAGACACCTTAAAATAACCCCCTACCCTAAGCACTAAAACTCTTAAATTAACCCCCTACCCTAAACAGTAATAAAACTTACCTTAGAAGTGATAGGCTGTGGCGGCGGTGTGAGTCGTGGCAAAACGGCCGCAACCAAATGTTTCATTTCGCCGGAAGGACCCTCTGGAAGGCATTGTAGTCCCCTATGGCACCAAAGTGTTTAGCTTAATGGAGTATAATTTTTTTTATAATGTTGTCTCATAATATTATCAAACTGACAATAAGGGTTTCCTCAACCAAAACACTTAGTAATTTTTATTTTCTTCCTTTTAGCATCAACTATGGGTAAGTCTCTTTCTCACATGCCTTCACATACTTTGAAGGATGGGCATAGTCATGGTGAAGCTTGTACACCATCTGATGATAGAAGTGGACTGGTTCCCAAAGAAGCCCATGAGGAGAGCAGAAATGGAGATGTGTCCCACTTCCCATATGTGGAATTTACTGGAAGAGACAGTGTTACCTGTCCCACATGCCAAGGAACAGGGCGGATTCCGAGAGGTAAGAACATTTTACCAACAAATGTGTTGCCAAACATATCCAATTGCATTCATGTGTTTAGGTAATACTGCGTGATTGATACAAATGTAGTATCTTCTATCTATCAGAAGGTGTGTGTGTGTATACTCCGCTATACGGACCTTCAATGTACGGACACTCGCGAGTACGAACATATTTACAATAGCACCATTCCCTTGTGTCCGTACGATCGCTTCGCGAGTACGGACACTTATTCAGCCCTACAGACCGCCGTAGTTGTGTGACGCGCTGATTGTTAAGATCACCGGGGTTTCTTTAAAGCTTGCGATGTAACGGCCTTTACAGCTGAAAGGAGGTTTGTGAGGTCCCATATACAACTTGAATAATGAACTCTGGTATAGATTAAGTATCCTTTAATACATCGAAATTCATCTGTCCCCATAGAAATACATTGGTGGGATGAGCAATAGAATATTATTTCTTTATGTCCCAGCAGTGAATAGAGGAACTGGTGAAAGACTTTAAAAAGAGAAGTACTGTAACATTGCAGTCATTATATGGCGTAAGCAAATCAATTGCAATATCAAAGAAAATGTCTGTGTTACTTTGGTTTATGAGGGATTTGGTGCATTACTAATATCATTTTACACATAATTGCTTGTTTGGCAATTTACCTTGTGATATATCTTTACCCACTGAGCTCTCAAAATACATTTTGTAAACCCTTAACGCAATTGTCCTTTTTAATGGCGCAATCCCCTTTTTAGCAGCCCCCCCAAATATCAAAACAATTTAACAATCTAATTGTTTTCCTTATACAAATGTAACCATGCTTAAAGCAATATTCACAAACTTTAAATCATATCAAATAATATATCTAACACATATCATCATTCATTTAGGCACTTAGTGCGACTTTTTTTTATAAGATTTAAAAATTCAGTTGGACTCTTATCACTGAGTTCTGGCCTTTTCTTTTTAGTTTAGACCTTTAGATGTAGTAGTTTTATAACCAAAAATTTTTATAGCACGGTCAGTTGTCTGCATGATGGCGTGCCGTACAAACAACGAATATTCTGCTAAATATTTATATTTTTAGTTTATTAAATAAATAATGTTACTTTATTTAATTGGGATGTCACCGCAGTATGGTATTTCAGAGATAATTGAGTCCCTTACCTGCTTAGCGTTTAATTTATCCTAATTAAACTAGACATATTTGATAACAAGATCGCAATGATTTAAGAATTTAGTGACACTGGTGTACAGGTATTTGAGCAGTTAAGTTAAAGAGCTGTGAAGTTGGGCACTTGCACTGACTGCCAATGCAAGTTTGTATTTTGTGAGTGTTTGAATTCCAAGTGATCAAGTTCACAGTAAAGTGAAGCATTGTTTAAGAAATACACTATAAAGATTATTTGGGTGTTAAAGACAATACAGAATTGCAGGTAAATAAATAGGAAGTGCGATATCTTAATATATCAGGGTTGAGTCATATTTTTCTTTTAATGCTTTTCTGTATTTGTGCATTTCTGAAAACGTAATAAGTAGCATTTCATAGTACAGTATTAAGTTCTAGCCATGTGTTTAAAAAAAAAAAAGTTTTTAAGAAATGTATTTTTTTTTTGGTAGCCAAAAGAATTTTAATTTGATTAGTATTTTGTTTACTTGCTTTTGTGGAAAAGCGAACTTTGAATAGAAGTACTGTATGCGTAATGCGGATGATGGCCAACTAAGCTATTGCTGCTTCCTGGGGGTTAACATTTCTTTTATGAGGAGAAAAAAAATGCAGCACTCTCACAGATTGCTGTTTCTGCCCTAAAATGTGGACCTTTCAAAAGATATCCGTATCTGGCAAAAGGTCCACATTTTAGGACCTTAATGTTGATCTGTGATTAAAATATCCTTTGCATGAAGACCACGAGTTCTGCATTTTTCTTCTCGGCATACCACCTACAACCCAGGTCCTCCATGGCTATGGCAGTATACTAATCATTTCAGCGAGGGCCCTTTCCTTCTTTTTCATACTTTGCAAAACCATATTTTGTTTCTATCTTTGTTTTATATTTAATATGCCAGGTTTCTTCAGTTCAAGCATCTTAAACTGCAATGCTGTGATAACGTATTCAGTTATGCCAGCAACTGGACCAATAAAACAGTTGTTATCTATTTCATGAAAGTTTTAAGTAAACAAATCATCCATAGAATTCCTAAAACAGCTCTTTCATCTAGAGTTTTGTTTTGTGGTTATGAGCATTGTGGCTTAACATTGCAGAACTATGTGACTCAACGCTATGTCTTGCGGTATGAGCTGGGCATAAATACATTGGTTATCGTCCTGTGCTTTCACTGTCAAGGAGGTCACTTCAGCTGTGAATCCACTAGAGCAAATAGCCGCTTCTAACATCTTTATCAAATCATCAGCTGTAGCATTTTATTGAAACTAACAGACTGTGAACATTTTGTTTAATGAAAGTAAAGTGATTAGAAATGGCTAACTTGATTGTAGCGCTTTCATGCTACATTAAAGAGCAGCAGTCATACTAATAAGATATGCGGTTAGATACCATGCTTACAAATTGCCTGGTTATATCACAGGCATCCAGTGTTGCATATTTGAAATGAAAAATCTTTTTCTTTTTTCCATCTAATTTTCTGCTCATGTTGTAGTGTAAAATTATCTTATTTTATTTATAAAATGTTTTACCAGGAAGTAATACATGGAGTGACCTTGTTTTCCATTATGTCCCGGGCACAGAGTTATGATAAAACAGGGTTGTATAAAATGGACAGTGCTAATACATTCAATTTACAGACATTTCATGGACAGTTGGAGATATGATTATGGGCCTATGTAACAGTTACAGACAAGGTTAACATTGTGTTAGAAGAGATAGGATAGGCCTGCAATGTGTTGTGTTGGAAGACTTTACAGTAGTGATATTCTTGTAGTTTGCTGTTATTTGATTAAATGTAAAGCATTACCTATTGTAATTGGAAGTCATTACTCTTCTAGACTATAAATGTAACACATAGCTACAATAGGCTGACCAGACATCCAGGTTAAGCTGGGACAGCCCCGTTTTTTTGCTCTTTGTCCCACGTCCCGAACTTTTTGCAAATCTCCCTGTTTTTGGTTGTCGGCAAGCACTCATGCTCCCATCATGAATCGTAGCCAATGAATGTGCGATCGGCAAGCTCAGGCTGTGCCTGAGCGTCATTTGTCCCTGGAAAAATGTGGTCACACTATATCCCTTTTTCTGCTTTCTCATCAATTCACTTAAAACATTTATAATTTTGATTTAATGAAGGAGATTTTACTAAGCTCGGGTATTGCACTGACATCTCGTGTCCATAGTTATTAACACTGGATGAAGAGCACCGAGGAGCAATTGATCATGACAAAATTACTTCTACGCCATATTCTTTGAAGTCTCCATTCAGGCTAAGATTATAGTACTTGTGCGCGTGCACGGTCATGGCCTCACGCCTGTTGCCTGAGCGATGGGTGAACTGAGCTGCAGGCGATTGGTGAGGCATGGCAGACGCGTCACGAAGCTGGTTTGCCCTCATTGACAGAACCGCTCATGTGGCGTGGCCGTTGCTATAAAAGACTAACATTTTTGTTTTTTCAAAACGGGGTCGCGCCCCATCGTGCGCGCGCACTATGGCTACCTCATAAGATTGAGATAAAGAGTTCCTTGTTCCGGATGGACGCAGGGAACCAGGAAAGCACAGGAACAAAAAGCGGGGACCAAACGATAATATGCCGTAGACAAGGTTTTTAATTCATGAATGTGGCACACATGAACATACAGATGAGGACAAACACTTTGTCCTCACCTGTATGTTCATGTGTGCCACATTCATGGATTAAAAACCTTGTCTACGACATATTATCGTTTGGTCCCCGCTTTTTGTTCCTGTGCTTTCCTGGTTCCCTGCGTCCATCCGGATCAACAAGGAACTCTTTATCTACACTTACTGCCACAGGAGATGCACGCTACATAGAGCTGGCAGATGATTACATACTGTGAGTACAACCTTCATTATCAAGATTAATCCATTACTGTGGCTTGTCCTTGTAAAAGGATTATATGATTACTGGCTGCAATTAGTTGTCCACTTGTCCACTTGTACAATAGGGGTACAGAAGCAACTGCTACCACCATCAAGTTTATTGGATGACCAGTATATACTCACTTACTGATTGTGACCACATAGCTCTTTTTCTCTTTCAAGATCATGTGAATTGCATTGATTTTGTTTGGGTGCTGTGGTTTGAGCACTGGTGGAGACTCGGTGGTCTCTTTCTTGAGGCATGTTGTTCACGACATGCCGTCGCGGCCTAAAGTTGTAGAAATGTGCTTCCAGGCAGAATTCCTTCCCATTTTTGAAGTGAAACTTCTTTAGTGGCACCTCATCCCTACTGGGACAAAAATGGATTGTAGGGGCAGAAAATGAAACGGATGTGACGTCAAAGTGCTGACGTCACAGTGCTGGCAGATGAGGCCGGGCTGTGTTCTGGCAAATCACATGCCGCCGCCGGCTCCGCTCCTAACGGCCACCATTCCAACCATTCCCCCCACACCGTTCCCCGCCCGCTGCCTGCGCCTGCTGACATCTAAATGCCGCCTCATCCCCCACACAGCCGCTGACATGCGGCGGCGCCGTTCTCCCTCACCCGCTCCTCCACACCGGCAGCCTTCCTCCTCAACGCATGCGCAGAGGCTCTGTCCATAGCCATGTTGTGGATGGCAGGTTTCGTGTGTGCGGTGTGGTTGGCAGAGGGCGTTGCTGCGAGGCAACCGGTGATTGGCTGTCGCGTCCCGCCGCTGAGGATTGGTTGAGGGGCTGTCAGTCAGTTAAGGGGTCCCTTAATTCCCCTCATCCGGCACGGGCTCTGCGGTGCTGCCCGCCGTGGAGTACGCTGCTACGTGGTGGGGTAGCTATCTGAGGCCGAGGCTCCACCCCCTGCCCTGTTGCTCCTGCTTTGGTAACGGGAGGAGGGGGTAACGGGACCCCTGTGTCGCCGGGGGGGCTGGGAGTCCGCAGCTCCGTGTCCGCAGCTCCGACGGGGGTAGTGGGAGGGGGGGATGAGGAGGGGTGGGGGGCACAACACAGAGAGACATTCACACAACACAGAGAGAGAGACACACACTCACACTCACACACTGACTCACACTCACACACTGACTCACACGCGCACACACACACTGACTCACACACGCGCACACACACACTGACTCACACACGCGCACACACACACTGACTCACACACGCGCACACACACACTGACTCACACACGCGCACACACACACTGACTCGCGCACACACACACTGACTCACTCACACACTGACTCACACACGCGCACACACACACTGACTCACACACGCGCACACACACACTGACTCACACACGCGCGCACACACACACACTGACTCACACACGCGCACACACACACACTGACTGACACACGCGCGCACACACACACACACTGACTGACACACGCGCACACACGCTGACTGACACACACACGCACACACGCTGACTGACACAGCTGCACACACACTGACTGACACAAACACGAACACACACTGACACACACTGACTGGCACACACGCACACACGCTGACTGACACACACGCTGACTGACACACACGCACACGCACACACGCTGACTGACACACACGCACGCACGCTGACCGACACAGAGAGACATTCACACAACACAGAGAGAGAGAGAGACATACACTGACTGACACACTCACACACACACACACACTGACTGACACACACACACACACTGACTGACACACATGCACACACTGACTGACACACACGCACATACATACTCATTGACTGACACACTGACTGACACGTGTGCCGAGCACGCGCGTTATAAGTCAATTTCTGCGACAAAAGTCAAAGAAGTTTCACTTACTATGCGCGTGCACAGCACACACAGCTTTTTTGTGTTCTCTACATTTAATTGTTGGTTAAATTATACTGTATTACTCTCTTTATAGGTCGGGAAAACCAGCTTGTAGCATTAATTCCATACAGTGATCAAAGACTGCGGCCCAGGCGAACGTAAGTAAAGGGCTACTTGATTCTAAAGAAACATACGTTAAAGGTTTTTACTTGCATCCCTTAGTATCAAGTTCCAGTGTGACTAGAATTTAAATTCTTTTTTCTTTGTCCAATAAATAAAATATATGTAGTGTCCTGCATATGACAATGTCTTTTTATATACACATACAAAAAAGTTAGGTTCTACCTAATTTTATAGCCAAGTTTTTGTCACTTTAAAGATGCAAAGACATTGATGAATAAGGTTCACTTGAATATTGAATGTTTGCTATTCTTGTAAAGTGCTGACGTCACATCATTGGTTTAGGCTAGTAGAGCTTTGCCATTCATAGAGCTCTCTTTTAAAGCGGCAATCCGCGCCTATTTGCTGTTTTTTGTTTTGCATTGAATACATTTTATTTATTTTTTACTTTTCAAAAGGGTTTTATTTTTGGAATGTGATGCTTCATTTGCAATATTTAGTGTCCTGGAGATTGAAACAAAGCTTATCCCAGAGCTCAGAAGCTAGAGATGTGTGTGTGTGTGTGTGTGTGTGTGTGTGTGTGTGTACATATACATTTTACGTTATGGTGGGTGAAAAAGGCAACAAAAAACCTCCACCGTTGTCATATAGCCAATAAAGAATATCACTTGTGAGCACATTCACATGACTTAGACAGGTCTGCAACCCGGCCTTTCAACCATTATCACCTAGCATACAGTGCTTCCACTGCAGCAAGGGATTCTGGGGAATGACATGCAAAAGAGCACACAATGTGTCGCCTTTTGCCTGAAATCCATTTATATGAAACCCATATAAGCAAATGCTCTGCTGTTCACACAGCTTTTAAGCACAGCATGGGATTAAATGCAAAGCCAGTCAAACCACTCACAGACATGTTTCAACCTTAATGGATCTCATCAGTGTAAGGTTGGTTGTACTGGCTTTGCAATTTTCAAGGCTGGGTAGGTTTACCATACACATTTTAAGTTATGGTGGGTGAAAAAGGCGACAAAGTTATGGTGGATGAAATGATTGAAAGGCAGAGTTGCAGACCTGTCTAAGGCATGTGAATGTGTAGATGCATGTGAATATATAAATATCAAATGCACTTGTCTGGGGCATGTACATTTGAGCGGCAGGCGAGCCGTGATATATCCAGGGGATATGAGGCCTCGCTGGCAGTCCTGTGAATCCCTGGTGTGGCACGGTTACTTTAATCCCATCACCTGGCTGAGCAGCAGACCCCACCCTCTCCAGCGCTGCTTCCACCCACTCCCCCCTCCTGTAGGTGAGAACAAAGGAGCTCCGATCTCTGGAGAGGAAATGCAGTTCCCGAAGAGATTCAGCAAGAAGTGCTCCACTGGTCGAGTCTAGGTGCTGACCCTGGGCGCATGCGCAGTGTGTTGGGGAGCCTCCTGTATGTTGCGCGCCCAAATTCTGCAGAGCCTGCTGATATCTTCTGCTTTGTACACGTGAGTCTGTCTGCACACCTAAGCGACTTCAGTTGATAGAAGTTATTTCTAATGTGGTCAGATTGCTGTCGGGTGAGTGGTGCTATTGAGCTTATTCTTGTTGAGTTTGGTATGACTGTTTTGCAATGAATTTATAGCATCCTCCTCCACTCTTTGATTGTTTAATGTCTTTGTATGTTGAAATTTCTCATTGAGGTCACACTTTGAATTTCTCCCCACTTGCTCGGTATTGCCCTTTATATCCCCAGTTACCAAACAGTTCACGTAGTTCCTCCCCAGCAGCCACATACACTGCTAGTGGTCACGGACAGTTATTAACTATTGGACCCCCGCTATCTGGCACATGTAACATACATTGTAGTGATTGTGAACCATTCGGGTTCCGAGGCCCTGGAGGGGGAGAGCTGGGATAACTCTCCCAGCTGTCCCAGACCCGGCGTCACCCCCAGCAGTGACCTGGCATAAGCAGCAGCAGAAACCGGCAGCTCAAAGCTCTTCCCTCTTCCTGCCTCTGCCGCTTACAGCTGACAGGAGAGAGAGGAAGAAAATTCAGAGCCGGCTCTCTTAAAGAAAAACGAAAAGTCATCCCCGGCGCCTAAAGTTAAATGGTAAATAGTATCACCAGTCCCCAATGTCCTGGATATGGTCCAAACTTGGTTCCCAATCCGGGAAATTAATCCAATTTGCACAATCCAGGCGTGATTCTTTCACTCTGTTTCTCCTCCTGTTATAAAATACAAAGGGAACACACCATTGTGTAGTAAACCAGGACTATTAAGGGATTATTCTTGCAGACACTAAAAAAATGCCTACTTACAAGATGATTACTTGATATATGCGGTGGATACAATCTGTGCTTTTGCCTGCGTCTTCACTCAGACCTTCACAAACCCCACGTGATGCTCCTGATTGAATCCGACCTCCTCCCTCTTGTAATTGCACACCATACACTGGAACAGTCCCACCGATAGAATAACAGAGGAAAAGGATAGTGCAGTACTGCTAATAATACTTTAATCAAAACAAATACACAAGACGAATACACACATACATTGTGCCACGTCCTGCCATATAACAAAAAATGCCGCTTGAAATCTTTTGCGCCTAGCAGCTGTGGACTCCGACAACCTTTGCTGATAATATTACAGCTCTGCTACAAAGACTCCTCACTGATCAGCGTACCAAACGACTAGGCTCCTCCTATTACTATGCTCATCCTATTACTGTCTGTGTGTCTCTGTGTGTGTGTTTGTGAGAGGGAGAGTGTGTGTAAGGCCTCGGACATGGTCAAAAAGACCGTGCTGAGGCGCGCTGAGCCGCACTGAGGGAAACATTATCCCTATCAGCTCGGCTTTAGACGGCGCGTGCGGAGGCGTGTGGAATTTCAGCCGACAAGCCAATTTTAGTTTTGCTGAGGGAAGCGAAGGGGCGGTCACGTGACTGCCAGAAGCCAATGGCAGTCCGTGACGTCGGTGACGTGGCGCGCTAGCCCCGCCTCCAGGCCCGCCTCCCACCCGGCACACAAGCGCGCTCGCTGACGCTCATGCAGGGACAAGAAAAATCTCCTGCTTAAGCAGGATAGCATGAGCGTCAGCGCTGCCCAGCGCTCCTCCCTGCACCATGTCCCAGGCCTAAGGGAGAAAGTGTGTTGGAGAGGGAATGTAAGGGGAAGAGTGTGAGGGGGGAGGTTTGGGTTCCCCAGAATTTCATTATCGAATTCTGGGGTTCCCCAACCATAAAAAGGTTGAAAACCACTGATACATTGGATAGCAGACTACTACTAGTTCACATATTATTTCTCTTGTCAGCTAGCTCTTAGGGATCTGTGCTTGTTAAAGTTTTCTTCTTTGCCTCCTTGTGTGTGAAGTTGTTAGCTGAGATCATCTGGAAATCTAACTTGTTATTGGCTGCATTAACTGCTCTGTGGGGAACTCTAGAGAACTGCAGTAGATGCAATTCAGGTCTATTAACCCTTGCTTGTTCAAAGGAAGCAGTCTTAATGTTTTACATACAGTAACCCCCTTTTGACTGAAGGGGTTACATTGATGTGCGTGCAGATCTAGCATAGTGTTAGCTGCTGCTGAGACTGGAAATCCAGTAACCTCTGTGCCTCTGTTAATTTCTTTCTCATAGTCTTCTACCTACAGCAACATGAGGTGTTCCGCTACATGGTTCTGCTTCTCCTTCTCCCCCCTGCCCCCCTCTCTTTCTCAGCTGGCTATACTGGGGACTGGCTGCTTCTGTGATTTCACTCCGCAGTCTCCGATTGCTGGGGACATACTTGGATTGTATTCTATTTACAAATGCATCTGCGTAGATGAACACTGTTCCAACATCTGCACCCGAATTTACTCTTGTTTATTACATTCAGTTCCTCTTGTCTGTGCATCAATATACGTTACAATTACTGTGAACATTTTGGAAGATCCGTTTTCTCCCTGAAACAAGTAACTACTTGGAAGCACTGGTTATGAACTCTGGTTCTGATTTTTTTCAAAACAAATACGGAATGGTACTTTACACATGGCCTTCAAGAACAATTACATTGGTTTGTGCATGAGTATAAAATATTAGCAGTAGCTATAAATCGTAAAATATAAAAAAAAAATCACTACCCTTTGAACTATTTTATAAGTGCGCAAGTCCCAAAGGTTTCTTCTTTGTAGTATGTTCTGCTTGAGGGGGATGACTTGCTATGTAGCACTGAATACCAACTGTACCCCAGCATGTCAAACAGTCTATAATTGTGCTTATTTGTACATTTTATTATAATAAATGTATTTCTGTGCCTTGGCAAGCACATGCTTTGGCAGGAAAGTCATTCAGGCACTGAATTGAAAGTCATTCAGGCACTGTTATGACTGTTCAATAAAGAATGTTGTACTTTATCGAAAGATGATGGTTTTGGGCACTGCTTTGGTAAGTCCCATTGGTGCCCACTGCCATGAGGACAATCGGGTAAAAGTGAAAACATTTTTTCTTACCGTCCTTTTTCTTCCTGTTCAGTCCATCTATGGCAATGCGTACTAATCCCATTCCCGATTGTTATTGTTGTTGGTACAATATTAATGTGCCTAAATTATATATTTTTGCTTTTGTATCAAAAGACTTCCTGGGGAGGAGAGGTAGAGCTATTTATGGTCCTCCCATGGGTAAAAGATTTCTGTCCATCTCTGCTTCGGGGTGGAGTTTAACCTGTTTGTGGGCACTGCCATGGATGGACTCTCCATAGTAAGATAAATAAAAAATGTAACTTTTTCTGATGTTTAATTTTATATATGTCATTTCTTTAGGCAGTTTTTATTACTCTATGCTTTTATAACAGAATTGTCCAGAGATTGTTGAGAATCATTTATTAACACAATTATGTGTTTTTTGTTACAGAAAGCTCTATGTCACAGTTTCTGTCACCGTTTGCTTACTCCTTTCTGGTCTGGCTGTATTTTTTCTCTTTCCACGATCTGTTGACGTGCAGTATGTTGGCGTGAAGTCCGTCTTCGTCAGTTACGATGAAGCTAGCCGTTCAGTGTATTTGAATATCACGGTGAGTGTTTTCCAATAATTGAATAGAAAAACATAATTTAATCCTTTGGTTACCAGTGCCTTGCAAAACATTTAAAAATATTATTAAACTTAATTTATTAAAAAATAAATGCAAGTGTGTGCATTGTACTTTTATTCTAAAATTGTCACTGTTTTGAGGAATTATGTTTCATCTGGTATAACAGAGATGGTCTTTTAATGGTTTTCATTTTATAATAAGACAGTTATTCGTTTCTCCGTTTTCTCTTCATTTGAATGAGTTCTCACAAATATTCTGTTATGGTAGACTATTCGGAAGTAAAATAGGAGCACTCACAAATCCAAGTATTTACCGCCACGAATGCATGTTGTCCACTGACATGGGGGAACATATGCAGAATTAGAAAATGATTGGCACTCCTGTGATCTTGTGAAAAATAAACAGGTTTTATTGAAGAGATTGATGTTTCGGTCCCATTGTGGACATTTTTCAAGAAAAGTACGTTAAAAAAAGTAGACATAAGTCCACAGTGGGACAGAAACGTAGATCTCTTAAATAAACCCTGTTGATTTTTCACAAGACTACTGAAGTGCCAATCATTTTCTTATTAAAAAAATAAAGCATTGCTAAGGATTGAGCCAAAAAGGATTACATTAACAGAATTTAAAAATGTTTTCCCCTTTTATCTATCCCTGCTCATTCACCAAGGAAAATATTGTAACATTTGAATTCATTCTGTAGCTGCACAGGAATGGAAATGGAGTCTCTACTCTTGGTTCCTTTTATTATTATAATTATTTTTTTAACGTATGCTTCTTTGGGACCATTTTATTTGTGTTTAAGCGCCCAAAAATTGAAAGTTGTGTGAGGCGGCTGAAGCTGTGTCATGTGTCACTGACATTAAGCGTTTTTATTTCTTTAAACCTTCTAGCACTCATTGGTGATTGCACTGCCAAATGCATAAAGTGAAATAAATCCATAATACTAATGTTATTACTTTCATAACTTTTCTGTGCTCCTTTTAAATACATAAACTTATATCAAAGAACAAGTGGGTTCCCAGCACTCACTGATGAAAATGAATACAGAGATGGGGATATGCCAAATCCAAAATTTAATGATAGAAGCACAAGGCTATAATAATGGAACCATGGCATACAAGTGAGCGGCAACACAAAAAAATCCCAAGTAATTCTGAATGCAAAAGTGCAAGGAAAAAACACAGGGGCAGGGAAACTAAAGTCAAGCAAATAACCGTATGGGGAGGGGGATGAGGAGAGGGCAAAAGGGAAAATAGGATGGCAACGTTTCGGGGTAAAGACCCCTTCCTCAGGCCCGTTCCCTAAGGTCCCACAGACCAAAGATACTTCCCTATTCCTTGTGTCAAAAAAACAGACCCCAATATTGGAATCTATATTTACTGAAAATCAAAAGGATGAGCTGATGATATGAACTGTTATGTCAATGAATCAAGTCCGCAAGAATCACAGAATCAACAGGGAAATAAGAAAACCGTGTATACTGCACTTGAATCCAGTGAGTCAAATGATACTGTCGCCAGAACGATCCTCTCTGCGACGTCTGCTGTTGTTGCTGCAATGGGGCTGCTGCTAACCCTGTTTCCAAGTTCGGACTGAAGTACCCAGTCGGGAGTGACGTCATCGGTGGGCGGAGTGAGGCGAAACTCTCCCTGTAGGTCAGACCAGACATCATGTGATGCCTGAAGGCTTCCTCACCCAGGCAGAAGACGCGTTACTCCTTCCGGCAAGGTGAATAGCATCAATGTTGTCATGGCGATGTCAGGGGGTGTATCCAATTACATGTGCCTGCGCATATCCAGCAACATGATGAAAGCGACCCTGTTGTCCAGGTGACGACAAGGGCCGTGTTGTAATAGAGCTGAGCCTGCTTCCTCAACATCATGAATGCTACACCAGGCAAAGGGAAGGCAGCCTCCAGCATAGTGTACCTCTAAGGAATATTAGAAATAAAGAGACTTAAGAAGGGTACAGATTAATATATAGTAAATTTCCTAAAATACAGCAAATGACTCTTACAAACATAAATGTTTGTACCAGAATAACACAAGGCACAATGTATGCTCATCTCGGTCCCATCTCATGGGCACCCACACTAAACATGTACAAAGCACACGAACACTGATGAAAGCGATATAGAAAACCTTGCCAATTTCATGCCAACTATATACGTGCGACATGATCTAAGATGTACAACGGGTCCTGGGATAGAGGTGGGTTGAGACTGGGACAGCCGAAGGATGGATCCCAGCACTGGCTGACAATGGTGATTCGAAGGGGTTAGGCCACATAATTCACACAGAAGGGTAACGCAGTTGATTACAACAGCGGTCAGGGTCTGTGAGCAGACAAAGGCGGGGATCGAGGTGCTGGGAAGCCCCTTGTTCTTTGATATGTTCTGGGGGAAATATGGTGCTCCCTGTTCCCTTGAATACCCTGTTGCCATTATCATTCGCGTATATTTCTTGAGTGCTGCCTACCTCTTTATTTTGTTTTATATATAAACTGATATGTTTCAAATCCTTCATTACCAGGCTATAAAAAACAACAAAATTGTTATGACATTTTTGTCAAATCACATTGGCCAGTGGGGGGAGGGGGTAAAGCAGCATTACCCCCCCCAAACCCACCCCCCAAAAAAAAGTACTTTTACCAGTACTTGTGTGTGCAGCATGGATTGCTGCTTTAAAACATTGATTTAGTAACAGGTATCCAAAGTTACATTTTATAGCAAAGTTAAAAGGGAAAAGAAAAGGGAGAGAGAGAGAGGAGAGAAGTCTTACTTTTCATTGTTGTGTGGTACTTCACTCTCAAAATGTGCCAGTACGTTTGCCTGATTTTTCTCTCTTTTATATTCAGAACACACTGAATATAACAAACAACAACTTTTATTCTATTGAAGTGGAGAATGTTACAGGACAAGTTCAGTTCTCGAAAACTGTAATCGGGAAAGAGAAATTGAACAACACTACCAGAATCGGACCCCTTGATATGAAACAAGTAAATATTGCCTTTTAGGTTATATTATTTGACCTTGTACAATAACAGTGTTAATAATATAGCTTTTTAGTAACTTTAATATTCATTTTAATATACTTTTTTTTTTTTTTACAGATTGACTATACAGTACCTACCAAAATAGGAAATGAGTTTGACTACATGTAGTAAGTAGTTTACTATATCCCTAAAATGTTACTAAGACTTTGAATGCATGTTATTTTGTACATTTGTTGCTTAATAAACATTCTCCCATAGCTAAACATTGTGTGTTAGAGGGAGAATCCATGATACTGTTTAGTTTTTGTACCCTTTTGTTCTTTTTAAGATGTTTATAATTTTAAAAATTGTTTCATTTTTTACAGTTCCTATTGTACTCTTTCAAGTATAAAGGTTCACAACATGGTGGTAATGATGCAGTAAGTATTGCCTTTCTTTACCGATGCAGAACATTTAAAAAAAAAACGATTGCTGTTTAAGGGAAAATTAACACCCAGTAAGATGGTATAAAACCTTGCAGAGCTAGCCTGGCATTAATGTAATACATTTCTATCAGATAGGGAACATACTTGGAAAAATAATCTTCACGGGCTCTTAGAATGTTTTTACAGGAGACTAAATTGCATACTTTCAAGGAAGTGATATTTAAACAAAGCCCAGTGTGGTTACGAGTGCACAATGTTTGTTTTGTTTGTTTTTTATGTATCAATACTGAAGGAAGGTGAGTGCAACACTGAGACATTGCTCAAAGTAAATTTTGTTTATTAGCACAGCAAACAATTAGGATAATACCCGGTAGTTGCCTCAGTGTGAAAAGAGCAAACACCTGGTCACGACAACTGATATCTCCTAGAGCACCGGAATCTGTATTTCTACTTCAATCTTGCATCACACATACTGCATTTTCCCCCACCCTAGCTGTATCTTCTTCTCAGCAATTTCCAGTTATCTTCTTTCTGTGGCTTAGTGTAGGGGATGGGTCTTTGTGTTTTTAGCAGACTTGGGTTAGTCAAGGTAAACATGTTGCAAAAGTCTTATCTTCAGGGAAGGTCACTTGTGTATAGACCTTATGCAATTCTTCATAGTTCACTGCAGTTGTTTTTGTCTGTAGCTTGTTAAAATAATCTTGCTGATCTTCTTCAAACTAACACTATTCTGCATTTGACCTTTAACCCATCCCTTGCTGGTTCCTGCTTGCACAGTTTCATCATATTAATCAGTCTTCTTGTTGTCTGTTTTGGAGGTCTTATTCAAAATCTGACAAATACTGTACTGGAAAGAACAGAAACATCCAAGGAAGACATTCAGCTAGCACAGACATGCTGTCATTCATGATTTTGTAGCGCTCATTTTAGTACTTGTCTGATTTTCCTCTGTATCATTGATAATCATGAAATACAGTGTGATCAAATATTTACTGCCCTGAATTCACAGTATTGCACTTAATTCTTCATACATTCCGCTTATTATAACCTTTCTCTTTCCAACTCTCATAAGTTTGTGAAAAGGCAGCCCTATCTAATACACGGGTAATACTGCGCAGATATTGTATACGTAAACACCACAGCAACGTTGGGGAAAAAAGTGAGCGTCAGTTACATTCTTAAAACCTGTCCTATTTGTACACGTAAAGGAAAGCATTTAAATTGTTAAAAAGAGGTGACCAAACAGCTACAGATATCGGGAGTTTCTTCAGTTCTCCAGTTCTGAAGGGATGCAGCTACTGAACTCCTTCTGCGTGCCAGCAAAATAGATTCCCTTGCCTGTTGTTTGGAGTACAGGCAGTCCTCGGTTATCCAACACAATGCGTTACTCAAAATGGCGTTGGATATTGAAACGTCTTAAAGCGAAACACTGTTTAAATGAAAGGTTCCGTTCCTGAAGGCATTTTTAATGCTGAAATACACAAAATATTTTACTCAGGCTATAATTTATGCAGCACACACATACATTATATAGTGTATATACTGTATTATATATATAATATAACATAATATATCATGTAATTTAATAATATAATATATTATATAGTATAATATTATATTATATGATATATATATATTATATACACATAAACAACTTTGCAAAGCGTCGTAAGAGCGTTGGATAAGCCGTTTTGGCGTTGTAAAAATGAATATAGGTATGCATTGCATAGCGTTGGATAAGCCATTCGTTGTAAAGCGAAGCGTTGTAAAACGAGGACTGACTGTACAAAACTTTCTACATTGCAGCCTAGTGAACCGTCGGCATTCTTTTTATTTGTCAATTTTTTAAACGTCACAGAGCAGAAAAAAGTAGTTGCAAGAACTTTGGTAGCATGTAATGTTCTATTTAGGGGACAAACACTTGAATTCATTAAGAATTGGCAACTGATTCCTTTTGTCTGTTTTATTTTCTTTACACCTTAAGAACGTTCACAAATATAGCTAGCCTTCATTGTTTCTACAGCAATATCCCATTATAACACACTATCAGTTTGCATAGGATTCTAGGACAGTGATGGTTGCTTAATACTACTATATATCCCACTAGAGGAAACAATGAAGCCTGCTAACTGCTAACTCTGTAGTTCCCCTTTTAAAGATATTTCTGTTCGTTGAGAAATATAGAAATGTGCACTATAACATAATCTACTATCGTTTATTTTGTTTCTTGATTTGATTTTACTAAGATTTAGGAATGCTAGCTTGTGTTTATATTCGTCCCTTCAAAACAAGCATGAAGCAGTAGTGTGAAACCCCCCAAATCTTAATTTAATATTTATCGCTCCGTTCTAGGAACTGATAGAGGGCTCTGTCCTGTAGTAGACGCTTCTCTATTTGTTATTACTATCGTTTAGAAGGCACATGTTAGTTAGACATGACACGATTTGGTTCTTGCCATATTTCTTTCATGTCTCATTAACAACTTATTTCACTAAAGGTTTTGAAAACTCAACTGAAAGACTTGTTGTTTTTTTTCTAGCTTATTAGTGGGGAAAATAGTTCTACAAATGTTTGTAAGGCTGCAGCCCCGCTAGGGCTGAGCGTGCTGGCGCTCAAAGCATGCGTGGCGGGTGTCCTGCGTCTGCTTGCGCGCGAGGGGAGGAGGAGTGAGGGGGGCGGTATTGCCGAATATTGAGCGAGCGGGTAAGTATAATTTTTTTAATTTACTTAAGCGCATCGCGTGTGTGCCCGCGCATACACGGGCGCGGGGACTTGCATATATATATTATATATATGTGCAAGTCACCTCGCCAAGCACCGCCCGCTCAGCGCTAGCGGGGCCGCAGCCTTGTATGTCCTGTATGTCAGGAAATACTGGAAGTACCACACACCGTTCCTTTGAAACTGTAGCATTTTCATTGAGTGGTGGAGTAGTATTTCCCCTAGTGCTCCCAAACTTATGAACGATTGCTTTAACTTTTTAAGTACCAGAGTGACCTTCAATACGTTTTTCACTTGATTAAGTGAGATACTTTTACTGAAAACAGTTTGTGTAACATTTGTATCTTCACATTTTCAGAGTCACTGTGACAATTTCCTACTTGGGACATCCTGAGCAGTTATCACAAGAGGTCTACCAGTATGTAGACTGCGGAGGCAACGCAACATACCATCATGGCCAATCAGATCATCTAACGATTTTCAAACCACCTCATTAGAGCATTGTGGGAAATGGTAGCGAAAGTAGCAGATGGTTATTTGTAAACTGCCAGGCCACCCTGACAGTATATTCACTTCCTTTGGGCGTTGGCTACTACGTAGGCTTTAGTGTGCTTGTGTACATTTTAGAAAGTTACAATTTGAGCCAGAAATATTGACCAACCTAGATAAGGTTATAAATTTATAAGCTAGAGATTGAAGGTTTCATTTCTCAAACAAACACCATTTTAACGTGTGAAGCTTTTTTTTTTGTCAGTTTGAAATTTAAATTTGTAAATATGCTTGTACATAGGAAGTGATTTGTCTTTACATTTGCCTAAGTATGCCATTTGTATGTTCTCAACACTAGATATTCAATTAATATTGTAGTATATTTTAAGTAGCTTGTTTTGATTTTTTTTTTTATTGAATGATGTACTTTGGTTTTCTTTGAGTAATTATTACAAAGTCATGTATTTATGTATTTTTCTTTTTATTTTATAGGATGGTAAAATTATTTATCCTTTACACTGAACTGACCTAGTATTTAGCTTATGTTGGTTACAAAGATGTAAGGAAATTATTTACATTTCCCACTATAGACATACTGTAAGAGTGCTTTAGCTTGGGGATGAATAAACACTTTTTTTCCAGTGCCACCGCGGTCTGTAAAACTTAAAGGGTTAAACAAACACGAGTTTCATTTCTGTTTTCACATAGCGTTAGCCACAAACCTCTAAAGTTGCTATCAATGACTGAAATGTGCCTGTTACCTTGGTGGAAATTGTTAGCATACACTTTACGGGTGTAGCCAGAAAATAACCCTGGCCACACTGGTACATTTAGCAAATGCTCATTTATAGGGGAAATCATATCAGATAAGGTTCTTTGGAGTCTAATAATGTTAACAATGGGATTACATTAAAAATAAAGCCCCAATGGGGCCGAACATTAACATAAATCAAGAAGGGTTTAGCATCCATATAAATTTCTGGTTTCGGATCATTTTTTAGGGCTTAAATATACTGTTGAAAACTGTGAGCAGCAAGAAAACTTGAGACATAGACATCTTACTGCAGGGGTGCACAAACGTTTCAGTCTGCCCCACCCCCCCCCCCCCCCCCCCCCCGTTACTCTTAATTTACCTGTTCTCTGGCATTTGATGACGCAGCGAAATTTGACACTGCATTGCCAGAAGCCGCCGGAGAACAGGTAATTGACTTAGAGGCCTCCGGCATTTAAATGCTTTGGGGAAGCGTGTGGGGCCTCTGCAACTGCCGCGCCCCCCGCCAGACAATTCCCCCCTTTTTGGGTACTCCTGTTTTACTGTATAGTAGTCTGACTAAATCTTTGCCACAATAAACTAGCAGAGGGTACCACACCTTTAAAGTTGGAAGTGTCGATCAGCCCTGATTAACTTGACTAGATTTCTATGTACAGTATTTGTACCAGATTTGAACCATCACACTTTGAGTACAATCCCATAAATTCTGAATCGCACAGGAAAAAAATATAGCTGCGACTAACAGTACTGTACCCGTTCATAAACTTTGAGGGGAACATTTGTATTTTAAAGAACCGTTTCTGGTTTCATGCAATCAAACAAATAATCTATGTTGATATTGTGCAGCATGCTATGTTTGTTATTTTTATTAATAATGCCAATTTTAGTATGGAACTTCCTGCTTTTTGTTACACCTTACTTAATTATGAGTTGGAAGCATGAAACCACGGTTCAAATGCTTTATACAGCATCCCACGAGTTGCACAATTAAGCACTTTTGTCAATTTCAGCCCCCTTGAACATCACAGACATGCGTTTTCTCAAACTGAACAGCAATCTTTAAATAAGACATTTAGAGAATCATTGAATGATAATTGTGCACTCTAAATTCTATGTACTGTAGCTTTTAGCTTCCAGAATGCTTTGTGGTTTTTAAATGGCCCTAATTTGGCTTTTATTTTAATGACTCATTTGATTTTGGTAGTTTGACTTTTGTTCCTATTTTTCTTAATTAAAGAAGCTAAATGTTCCCGATTTTTAAAGCAGCCTCACTTGAAGTAGTTTAATCTATTTTGCTGTGCATTCTCTTAGAACTTAAAAATAAAATGCATTTGTGCTAAACCTACGGTGAATCGACTCAAGTATCAACATTTTTTTCTTTATTTCTTAGTACAGTACTGTTGGTGAATATTTGTTTTTTCATGCATGATCCTTTTTAAGCAGCAATCTGCTCAGTGAAGTAATAACATTCACCAATGGTTCTTCTTGTGGTGTTCCATTTCACTTCCCCCCCAATCTAAAAAAAAAAAAAAATTGCTGTATTTTCACCTGTTTCATCGTTTTTGTGGATGAGGGGGAAAAACAATTTCAGCAACTGATAACTGAAGATTTTGACTACCTAATTGGTATCGTGGGATTGCTAAAAATTGCAGCAAAAAGACTGCACTAGTAAAATGAAAGGAGACCTTTATGTTTTTTGCTGCGATCTATAGGGGTTTGCTGCTTTTAATCTTTACAGCACCCTAACGATGTGCCAGGTACGTCATAGGCAGTCGTTACTAGGTGATCGGGCTGATCGTTCTGACAAAACAGAAGTAGAGCCCCATTCACTTCAGTTTCCCCGCACCTGGGTGCCAGTAGCGGCCATTGACTGGAAGTGCTGGATGATCCCCGGCTCTGTAAAGGTTAATGGACAACAGTAGTTTTTCAGATGTGCTTACATCATTTTGAACATGAGTTTTCAAGACCTCAGAAGGCTCTTATAGTGTGAAACAGACGTGATGTCTCGACAACAACAATATATGGTATAAATAATCTGGATTTGCCAAGTAATACAAAGTTGCAAGGTGTCTTGCTGCCCATTCAAATACATGGCTAATGTGCGTTGTAGCTTAGTAAATAATATTCTAACCCTTCGGTGTCCTATCAAGATGAACATTCTCAAGCAGAAATGTAGTAGTTCTTGTGTGATACTTTCATATCTATGTTTTTTTTATTCTGTATCAATTATACATTATATAAATGAGTGTTATATGCATACATATATTGTTATTTATTTCTCCTTTGAAACACCTAGAGTATGAAAGCAGAACATGCAAAAAAAAAAAAAATACTAATTCTAAGCAACATCCTGTACCAGTTATTAGTTGGTAAAAGTTGTTCTGTTTCCCTACCAGAAAACACATTGTATAGATCAGATATAACTTAGTTTTTTTTATTTTTAGAATATATAGAAGTTTAAGTGAAAAAAAGAAAGTAGGCCTACATATATTTCAAATGTATAATTCTTTCTCACCCTGTACCTGCTCAAGCGTAACAATATGTTCCCATGAAAGATTGTGTGCTTGAAGGCATTTCATTGCTTTACTTCATAATGCTGATGGATTTAGTGTAGTGTAATTGCATGTTCCTGATGGGGTTTTTTTTCCAGTGCTCCTTGTGCTGCTTAAATATTTTGAAGGCTCTATTGTTAATAAAGTTGTTTGTGTAGTATTGAATATTTTGTTTTATATTGCATTTGAATTTCTTTACTAAAATAATATTTTATTGGTTTAACTTGAACCACTTTATTGAAATGTCGTGCTACACTAATTGAATTAATATGATTACTAGAACCATCATGATTAGTTAGTGTTTGCTAAACAAGAGTTATGCTGTCTGAAAATAAATAGGTTAGTAGAGCAGGAATGTGTCAAGTGGTAGAGCAGTTAATGAGTTGGATTTGAAAACTGGTGTGATTGCTGTCCAACTTTTGGGATGAACAGACTCCTTGGATAGCAGTGATTTTGTTTTTTAACTGAAATGTCTTAAGTCTTGCTAAAGTTAGATTTAAAATAAATTGATTTATGTGTTTTAGGCACACATGTAAATTGTTAGTGATCATATAAATGCATCTTTACATATTATGGGCCCGATTCAGTATGCTCTGACGCAAATTATTGCACTGCAATGGGCTGAAAACTGCCAGGGACTTGAATCGCAGTGTGATTGCCCACATCAGAACCTATTGATTTAGGTGTGTATAGTTTGAACCTTGCAATCACTGTTTGTATTTGTTGTTTACATACATTATTTTTATTTAATACTGTAGATGGACGGCTTTATTAATTTTTCCCCTAAGTATTTCAAATGCTAGTAAAATATTTTCTTTGTTATTACCTGTCGAGCATAATAGAGAAGTACGTGTATTTCAACTACTCTTTAAATATGTTTATCTGCAAACAGTAAATGTGTTAGTCAAGCTACTTTAGTGCAATGTATTTCTAATAGAGCTATTAAATATAGATTTGCTATCCATTTATGGCTTTCACTCCCAGAGTGTAACTGAATGCATTTTAGATGGGAACTGTGTGGATTTCTTGGAATAGATCCGCATGTATATTTAACCAAGGTCCCTGTAGCAGGCAGTGCATATAGCAAAGATGCTTTCAGATAATGCTCTGGTGTAAAAAACGACATCTCCTATTTTCTGCAGAAAATATTTAATTACTAGAATAGAGCTAAAATGGCTCTCTCTTGTAAACCCAGATTACTAGTGGATTATTAAAATAAAATAACTTGTCAATGCTGTACACATCTGCTAAAAATGCAAATGTGTACCAAAATGTATTCTTATTTCAATGGTGGTTAATTATAATCTTCTTTTACTCATGGCTTCCAATGGAACTGGCAGTATTTTGCAAGCCTTTGACACCAACGATTTCAAATGAAAAATGTACGTCAAGATAAACCACTCACTTTGTTCCTAAAATTGTTAGGAAAATAGCTGCTGCTATGGACCTGCACACTGTATAGAATATTTAGAAAATGATTAAAATATGTATAGATATGTTAAAATGTGGTAATTATTTTTATACCTCATTAAACCGTCTAACTTGACTCCGTAGTGGTATTGACAAAGTATTGTACTAATCGTGTGCAGTTATGTAGCATTCAGTGATACTTTAGATTCATATTGTGTTTGAGTTCTTTAGACTGTATACAGTATATTGTGTGAAATTGGTTAGCTCCTTTACCTCTATAACACTTATGAGCTTCTGTATGTGTGAAACAACATTTAAATAAAAATTCTACGAAAAACATTAAAGGTTGTTTTGAAGCAAGATTCGGTTCTGTGGTATATTTTACAATTCATTTCTATGTGGTGGAACAATTGTTTTGTATTATCCGCAGTTGTACAATGGTAACATCACTGCACTTTGAAGTGGGTGATTTGGGTTTAAAACGTAGTGTTAGTTTCTTGTGGAAAGTAATCTCCCATATAATGATATATAGTATATTTGACATCTACAGGGCAGCAACAAAACAATATAATAAAAACGTGTGTGTACAGTGGCAAGAAAACGTTTGTGAACACCTTTAGATTTTTACACATTTCAAACCTAAAATGTTGTTCGATCTTCATCAAAGTCCTAATAAAAGATAAAGATAACCTGATTAAACAAATAACACAAAAACATGATACTTTTTCAACATGTATGTATCCAGAAATGATTCAGCATTCAATATCCATGTGTGAAAAACTATGTGATCTTTTCGATTCAGTACCTGGTGGTGCCCCCTTAAGCAGCAACGACTTCAACTAAGTGTTTCCTGTTTTCTGCCACAACATTTTGATGGGGTTTAGTTCTGGACTTTGACTAGGCCATTCTAAAATCTTCTGGTACAATGCAGCATTCATGATTGTCAATGATGTCAAGCTGTCCAGGCCCTGAGGCAGTAAAGCAGCCCCAAACTATCACACTCCCCACTGCCATTCTTGACAGTTGGGATGAGGTTCTTCTGTTTGAACGCAGTGTTTGGTTTTCACGAAACATAAAGTTTCTCATTGAGGCCAAAAAGTACTGCCTTTTTACTCTGTCCAGAGAACATTGTTCCAGGAGTCTTGTAGATCATCTATGTGCTCTTTGGTGAACTTCAGACTGGCAGCAATGTTCTTTTTAAAGAGCAGTGGCTTCCTCTTGGCTATCCTTCCATGAACACCATTCTTGATCAGTCTTTTTCTGATAGTTGAGTCATGAACACTCACGTTAGCCATGGCGAGAGTGGCCTGCAGATCCTTGGATGTTACTCTGGGGGTTCTTTGTGACTTCCTTGATGATTTTCCGGTTTATTCTTGGAGCAATTTTAGTAGGATGACCACTCCTGGGTAGAGTGACTGTGGCCTTGAACTTTCTTCATGTATTGACTATTTTGTCTGACAGTGGATTGGTGGAGCCCCAAATCCTTAGAAATTGTTTTTAGCCCTTTCTAGACTGATCAATAACTGCTTTTCTGAGGTCCTCTGAGATTTCTTTTGCTTGTGGCATGACGTGTTTCCACACCCCTGTATAGTGAAAACCAAACTCACAAAGTTTCTGATCTTTATATACAGTAGGATGGGACCTCCTAAACTCACCCCTGAAGATCTACCTAATTACTTAAACACCTGATTCTAATCATCCCCTTTAATTTAGCTGATTAAAACCAGGGTTTCACTTACTTTTGCACATACCCTGACTCTTTAAAAACGAATTGTTTGTCTTATTCTTACATAATTTTGTTTCAAAAGACATGGAATTGGTTAATATAAACCCTATTGGATATTTAAGAAAAGACTGGTCTTGATTTCAAGAAGGTTATTATGGAAAAACTATGGATTTCTGTAATAATCATTGGGGTACACAAACTGTTTCTGTATATAGATAAAGATTGGCACTCCAAAAACATTGTCAATCAAATACACTTTGCATACCTTTTTTGGTGTGCCTATCTTTTTATGAACAGTACTTGAGTGGTACGTTGATAGTATCAACCATCATTCCAGTACTCTGGGTTTACATGATTGGTGTGTGTGCCCCAAATTCACACGTGTTTGTATTAGAATAATGGCTAAACACAAAAGAATCAGAATCTCTGCAACTTGGGATGCCCCAAATCAATGACGACAAAAGAAAAAGGGCCAGAGAATGGGTGCTGCAGGCAAAAAAAGACCTAGTTAGGGTAACGAAAGTATGAAGCATAAGGGGGGAGCCGAACACACCAATGAAAGAGGCAGTCAAATTAGTGCAAAAAAGTCATTTTAATGACTGAACACAGTCATATATCATCCAACGTTTCGGTGCCTTCATCAGGGTTGCAAACCTAATGACAGGAAGACCCTTATATTGTCCAAACACCCACAAAAAAGCCACGCACCTCCCTCCAGCTGATTTAATCTGTTGCGACTGAAGCAAGGAAAGCCCACCAAGAAAATTCCAATTACTTCTTGGTAGCATCATGACATTGCACGTTGTCATCATGACGCAAATGCGCCAGGCCCAGGGGTACAATGGGCGTCTCTTCGGTGCTCCGAAGGCCTCATCTGAGTGTCTATGAGACAGGGCAACGCTATGGAAACTGTCCTCCAATCACGAAGCCCCAAAAAAGTTCACCCTCTGCTTGTAAGGAAAATGAAGTGAAAGGCAGAGTCCCTGCTTGTGTGAAGTACGGATCGGCAGCAAAGGGGGAGTGGCTTCACCCAGTGAACGCTACCCATTGGGAGCGATGCTCGGCGCTCACTCTAATAACTCAATACTGTTGAGAAAAGGACATAATGAATACAAACATATGATATAAACAACAAGTCCATCCCAAAGCCAAAAGGAGACCTTGATACACACACATGGAACAAAGTGCTACATAGAAAATTGTATATATACAAATAGGAGGCAACCAGTACTATAAAATTGATACTATGAGGAGAAAAACTCCTCATAGATAAGTACTCATGAGAAGGGAGATATTACCCATGATGCAATATAGGAAATCAATAAAATTACCAACTCCTAATAAAAAAGGGTGAGAAAGGGAGAAAAACAGAAATAACGACCTATATGTGGAAAAAACAAGAAAATGTGAAATAAAAAATGAAAAATATTAGAGGCAAAAAGAGCATAAAACGTAGTAAAGTGCAAAAATTCACAATTCAAAGATAAGGGTAAGAGGGGTCCTGAACATAATGTCTAAAGAATTATAGAAAACGTGATAACTCAGTCATCATTTAATCCTGTTGGTTTGAGGCTTTACAAAGAAAAAGTCCAGAATGCCTCCTGTTGTAAAAGTAGTATATCAATATCCTCCCCCCCCCCCCTCTCTGCCCATCGGTGATAAATGTTCAATGCCCATGAACCTCACAGCTGAAACATTGTGTCGATTGTCTTTACAGTGTTTTAACAAAGTAGTATTGTCTTCTCCCCTCTTAATGTTACTGCAGTGCTCAATAAATCTAGTCTTGAGTGGTCGTGTAGTCTTTCCCACATAGAGGAGCCCATATGGGCACTTCAGACAGTAGATTGTGTGTGCTTTCACACGTAATTCTTTGATTTATCTTGAGTCTTTTACCACTGATTGGATGGTGGAATGTATCTTCAACAATCATGGAATTACATACTGAGCACCCCCTACATTTGTAGCACCCCGGTTTGTTATGGCTCAAAAAATGCTCAATCGCATATTTTTCTTGGTCATCTGTCTTGACAAGTTAATCGCCCAGATTCCTGCCCCACTTATAGGCTAAGATGGGATTGTTTGTACATAAGTCACCTATTGTTGGATCAGCCTGGAGAATTGGCCAATGTTTCAAAATGGTGTATTTGTTCCCCTGGGAAAGCAAATTAAATTCAAAAGGAAAGATAAAAAGTTGCTCGCTGACACTATCATTGCTTTTTCCTGTGTACCCTTCTGCACGTAGGGCACATTCATTCAGGAGAGTCTCCTCATACCCATGTTCACTAAAAAGATCCTTCATTGCTTGTATGGCTAATTTGGAATCAGCTGGATCCTTAACTATTCTTTTAGCTCGTAAGAATTGAGAAAACGGAAGATTCTTAATAAGGTTAGGAGGATGGTGTCTTTTAGCATGTTGTACTGTATTTTTATCCATCAGTTTACAGAAAATGTTAGTTGTCAAGTCACTCCCATTTCTACTTATTGCAACATCTAAAAAGGTGATGTTGGTTTTACTCAATGCAGATTTAAATCGAATCGTAGAGTGGGTGTGCTATTGAGATAATCAATAAATTCAGCGAGTCATACCCCCTTTCCGAATCAAAAACACATCATCAATGTAGCGCCAGCATACACAAATCTGCCCATAAAATATGAAATTATAGACATGAATAGTCTCAAAGTTTTCCATGAAAAGGTTTGCATATGATGACGCCACATTGCTGCCCATGGTAGTCCCCTGCAGCTGAAGTTAAAATAATTCTCAAATTTAAAATAGTTCTTGTGTAGAATGAAATCTAACAATAGCATTAAGAAGTCCGTTGGGGGCTGTCCTTTATGTGCAATTTCAAGTTTGTTATGTATCACCTCGAATCCCATATTATGTGGAATACTCGTATATAATGAGATGACATCTAAGGACACCAAAAGGTCGTCTTCCTCAAGTTGAACTTTATACAATTTCTCTAGAAAATTGTTGGTGTCTTTAACATAAGAACTCATCCTCTGAACATGGCCTTGGCGAAAAGAATCTACATAAACCGCCAAAGGTTGACAAATAGATTCCCTAGCTGAAATAATGGGAAGGCATTGTGGATTAATGAGTGATTTGTGTATTTTAGGAAGTAGGTATAGTGCAGGCTTTTTAGGATGTAATAATGACAGGAAATTGAATATCTCAAGGTCGATCCATCTATTCTTCAAAGCTATATCATAAATTGTATCTGTTTCCTCCTTATACTTATATGTGGGGTCATACGTTAATCTTTTATAGCATGTCTCAATACTGAGCTGCCTTAAAAGCTCAGCACCCCCCTTATATTAGAATAATGAAGTGAGTCTGGTTTCTAACCAGTTTTAACTACACTGTAGCTCATAGCACACATATACGCTGCTTAAGTTTGAACCCTTTTGGCACTGCATACATGTCACACACCCAATGCTGTTGGCTGTACTCTTGTTTTTGTTTCCTCTTTTCTCTATGCAGTAGAAGAAATACTTAAGACAGTGTAATATTGGTAGAGTAGGACCTACCGAAATGGATTTACCTTGATGTGGTTGCGGGCTTAAAATGTTTTGGCCAAAGGAATCAACAAAATGACCCATACTTATGAAGGAAAAAATATAGCTCAAATACATAGTAATGTACTAAATAATAATTTGTCACAGAAGAAAAAAACGTGGACCTCTATATTAATCTCTGCAAGACTAAAGGGATGTTCAAAAAATGGGTCAAGTCTGCAAAAAAAATCTAAATAAATGGGCTAGTACTGGAAGTCGATGACTCTAATTTGTCCAGCAAGAAATGGATGTGAACCTTTTGAAATAAATAGAAAGAAAATGGGATGGAACATTGGAAGAAACATTATTTCAAGGAAACTTTCCACTGGGCCTCGAGGAAAGTTTTCAACCAGTATATTGGGCTCATACATGGGTATGAAACTTGGACCCTAAAAGCGTAGATAATTTAGACACTTCTGACAACTAAAAGTAGTATGGAGAAATGTATCCTGGTATTATCCAGGGAGACAGGAAAAAGAAAGAATGGGTGCGAAAGTGAACAAATGTCTGGGATATCACAAGGGGGAAGAAATTAAATGGCAGTAGGCTGGACATACCACAAGAAGAAATTACCATCGTTGGATAAAGATATTACTCGACTGGATTCCAAGAGATTAAAAGGACAAGCCAACAATTAAAAGTAAGATGAGGATGAAATCATAAATTGTGTTGGAGCAATATGGAGAAGAGACTTGCAACCACTATTCCTGGACGATAATTGGGTAGGCCTTCATCCACCAGTAGATCGATGAGGGCTGATGAAAAGAAAAGAGGTGTGTGTGTGTGTATATGTATATATATATAGGTATATATATATACACATACACAGTTAGGTCCGGAAATAATTGGACACTGACACAATTTTCATAATTTTGGCTCTGTATGCCACCACAATGGATTTGAAATGAAACAACTGAGATGCAATAGAAGTGCAGACTTTCCGCTTTAATTCAAGGGGTTGAACAAAAATATCGTATAAAACATTTAGGAATTGCAACCATTTTCATACACAGTCCCCTTATTTTAGGGTCTCAAATGTAATTGGACAAATTAACACAATCATAAATAAATTATTCATTTTTAATACTTTGTCGAGAATCCTTTGCAGGCAATGACTGCTTGAAGTCTGGAATGCATGGGCATCACCAAACACTTGGTTTCCTCCTTTGTGATGCTTTGCCAGGCCTTTACTGCAGCTGTCTTTAGTTGCTGTTTGTTCGTGGGTCTTTCTGCCTTAAGTTTTGTC
The DNA here is from genome assembly GCF_040206685.1 of Ascaphus truei. NCBI lineage: Eukaryota > Metazoa > Chordata > Amphibia > Anura > Ascaphidae > Ascaphus > Ascaphus truei. The sequence continues at coordinate 391,639,303 of NC_134484.1, read as the reverse complement.
TTCAGCAAGTGAAATGCATGCTCGATCGGGTTGAGATCAGGTGATTAACTCAGCCATGACTCGGCAGAATATTCCACTTCTTTGCTTTAAAAAACTCCTGGGTTGCTTTCGCAGTATGTTTTGGGTCATTGTCGATCTGTAAAGTGAAGCGCCGTCCAATCAACTTCGCTGAATCTGAGCAGACAATATATATACAATATATCCCTATACACTTAATTAATTAATCCGGCTGCTTCTGTCTTCTGTCATCATCAATAAATACTAGTGATCCAGTGCCATTGTAAGCCATGCATGCCCATGCCATCACATTGCCTCCACCGTGTTTTACAGATGATGTGGTATGCTTCGGATCATGAGGCTTTTTTTAAGATATTGTTTGGCAAAGTCTAATCTGGCCTTTCTATTCTTGTGGCTTATGAATGGTTTGCACCTTGTGGTGAACCCTCTGTATTTGCTCTCGTGAAGTCTTCTCTTTATGGTAGGCTTGGATAATGATATTCCTACCTCCTGGAGAGTGTTCATCACTTGGCTGGATGTTGTGAAGGGGGTTTTCTTTACCATGGAAAGGATCCTACGATCATCCACCACTGTTGTCTTCCGTGGACGTCCAGGCCTTTTTGTGTTGCAGAGCTCACCAGTGCGTTCTTTTTTTTCTCAGACTGTACCCAACTGTAGATTTGGCCACTCCTAATGTTCCTGCTATCTCTCTGATGGATTTTCTTTTTTTTTTTTTGCAGCTGAAGGATGCCCTGTTTCACTTGCATTGAGTGCTCCTTTGACCGCATGTTGTGGGTTCACAGCAACAGCTTCCAAATGTGAACGCCACACCTGGAATCAACTCCAGACCTTTTACCTGCTTAATTGATGATGAAATAATGAAGGAATAGCCCACACCTGTCCATGAAACAGCTTTTGAGTCAATTGTCCAATTACTTTTGGTCCCTTGAAAAAGAGAGGGCTACATATTAAAGAGCTGTAATTCCTAAACCCTTCCTCCAATTTGGATGTGAATACCCTCAAATTAAAGCTGATAGACTGCACTTTAAGCCCGTAATCATTATTTAACTGTAACTTTAATTTATTTTGGTACGCAGCCGAAATAACAAAACTTGTATCAGTGTCCAATTATTTCCGGACCTAACTGTATATATACTGTACATAGAATTCTGCAATGTAAAGTATTAGGAAGCTGGCATATCGCAGGCCTTGTGAAAGTTTTGTTGATTTTAATTTATTGGACGGAAATCAAGATTGTGGATCTCCCAAGTGACCTTTCTCGAGATAGCAGAGGGTAAAGAACCAACACTTATATATACCCACGGTTAAATACCAGGGGGGGGGGGGGGGGGGGGAATGTCAGTTGCAAGGTTAAATAAGCATCAGCAAGAAAACTAGGCACTTAAATAGGCTTTAATTAATACAATAGTAACAAGCCATATTACCAATGTTTCCATCCTACAACTGGTTGCTAGGTTATGGCAGTTGAGTAAATAAATTGGGGAGGGATAAAGCCTACCTGCGTGAGTACACCGTGATACCTATAAAAAAACAAAAAAAGGAAACCGAAACGTAAATAATAGAATCTGGCATCAAATTATGAAAGGGTCATATTTATAATTAGTTACTTAAAGGAGTTCTTGTACTGTACTGCAGTGGTTTCTAAACCAATGCTATGTATCCATTTAGGGAATAGAAACAAAAGTAAAATCTGGCAACGGATTGACACGGTTCTTTGGAAATGCCTGTGTGTGTACTCCAAATTGCGCCCATCTCTTTTTCACAACATAAAAACAAACATGCTTAAAAGAAACTTTACAGCCTATTGCCCAGTACTTTGACTATTGTATGCGGACCAATACTGCTTTTTGTGCATTCTTGTGACCAGTGAGTCTCATTATTTGTATGTTATTATTTACAGTGTGTGTGCAAACTGCTGTACTAGGGTGGGATTTACACAGTTTGTTTTTTGTTTTTAATATGTGTGTGATCTAAATAGACTTCTTATTATAAATAAATATTTTTAATCACCCATATTTTATTGGAGGCTTTATTTTAAGGTTACACATCTAGTTTATTATTGGGCTTATATTAATCCCCGGTGCGCTGTGTGTGTATTGTTTTCTTATGCTTAAAAGAAATTAGACATTGATTCCTAAAGATAAGAAGACAACCATTAATGAATACAACACACCCTTCGTTACTCAAAATAACAGAAATGCAGGGAAGATAAAGCACATTATCGATTAACACTGGCACTTGATTATAAAAGATCCTGGCCATATTCCAGATCGTCTGGCGGAAAAAAGCACCTAATTTAAAAGAAAAATTAGCTCCCAGTGTATTCAAATCCTTAGGTAAAGACACCACCTCCATTTGGCTTCAAAAACCAGTGGGATTTTATAAATGTTTTATGTTAAAAGCGTGCACACACAGACCTATGGACAAATTGAAGTTTACATCACACACCATGGGAGAAAACTCCAAAGTAAAACAGTATCTAAATTGTAGAATGTCATTTATTGTGTACCTATTGCAATGCCCATGTGGTCTCCAATATGTCTGACGAACAACAAGACCACTCAGAGTCCGCATACTGGAACACATGGGCAACATAAAAAAGAGATTGATTACACAAAATGTATCGAAACATTTCCATCTAATCTGTGATGGTAATCCGGTTTGTTTGACCTATAGAGCAATAGAATTTGTTCAATCCAACTGGAAGGGTGGTGATAGACTCCTTAAACTCTCCCAGAGAGCAATGTTTAGGATCAATCGTTTGAAAAAATTAGTCACTGATGGTTTCAATGTCGATATCAACATTGGGGCATTTATATATGAAAATATCTGCTGCCCTAATATGTATACTTGTCTATCTTTCAGTTGATCAGCTGAGCTTCACGACGGACATTTATCCTGGTTGCACCATTTTTTTCACTTAAGTAATATTGTGCATTATTGTATTTATATGTATATACTCGCCTTGATGTTTCATATCATCCACACATCTCTGGAATTAATCTATAATGTCTGTTGTTTGATATATTCATTAAATTAAATGATTGTTCCATCTTGACCCATTGAATATCTTGACACAGAAGCATTGTTGGCTCTACATCATTTTTGGGCACATCATTTTATTTGTTTCAGCATCCTAGCGTATATCCCAATTTTTTTAAATCATACTAAAGCATTTTCTGTGTTTCAACCTATGCATATTCTTTTTTTTTTTTTGTATAAGTAATCCATAGAATACACTATTCACATGATTAACACAGGGAAACCATATTGCTAATTCAGCACTCGGGGAGATGTGTTTTACTGCCTCCACCATCAATTTTACGCTATAACAAATCAAGTAATTTATGTATTAATACAGCTAGATGTACAGCTCAATGCTTCTATGTCCATTCCACACATATCATTTATACCATCATTTTTAGGGCCTTCATGTGCGATATGTGATTAAGATAATATCAATATACCATGTTCTTTTTTGCCAGTATTTTTTTGCATGTGATTTCATGTTTGTTAACACAACGATAAGACTGTTTGTAGTCCACATTTATCTGTTAAACCATCAGACTCCTACCATCCACTATTACCATCTATTTATGCCAACATTTGTGGATGATTAATATTGCGAGACTAATGAGGCTGCCAACCACTATCAATTATGAGGGTATTTAAACCCATGGTTATGTTGTCTGTTATCACGGTTTCATGAGGAAGCAATTACTTTGCGAAACGCGTTGAAGAAAGACCGTGACATTCTGTTTTGGAGCTCCAGCAAGCCACCGTAGGACGATTATGTGAGGTTCAGACCAGATGATAGCCTACAAGGTGAGGGTCGTACTTGCCCCTCCATCATCACACGAGGGCCACATTTCCACTAATTTTCTCCATAAGATCCGTGGGAGGACTGAGGCAGACGGAGTCACATCCGCAAAAGATTCCTTTCAGTGCCATCTGTCCTTACTGGGCCATGTGAGTTGTTGCATTGGCCACTTTTAAAGACACTATCAATGTATCATATTGGATTATTTACAGTCCTGCACTATATGTGTCTTTTTTCTATTTTCTGCATATGATTCTGCGCTCCCTAAAAACAACACTATCACAACTCTACAAGGATTGAAGGAGGATTCGCTTGGGTTGAGCAGTGTATCATTTATATTGTTCACATTCACGCATTTTTTTTTATAAAAGATCATGCCCATCCTTTCACTTATACTCTTATGTCACTTCATATTTATGATTCCCACGAAAGAGCGCCTAGTGTTTTTTCTTCTTGTAGGGACTGAATTTGCCTTATCAAAGCTAATATTATCTTTGTGTTCAATCACTGACAAATCTTCATTGAATAGTTTTCCATTTTGACTGTTATGGCGACTGAAGTGAACCTATCAAGACACTATATACAGTATGCCTAAATATACTCCTTGATAAAGCACTCTAAACACTATATACAGTATGCCTAAATATACTCCTTGATAAAGCAATAAACACTGTAAAATGCATAAGCGGATCGCCTGTACCTCAGTTGGCAAATAAATACTTATTTTTTTTAAAGTCCACCTCGCTTTGTTTGGAGGTGCACCGTTTTTTTTTTTTTTGCTCTTCCCATTTTGTTTCCTAAATATAGAGTTTGAAATTGAAGTGTATTTTCAAATTTTTGTTTATGAACACCAAGCTCCTTGCTTTACTATTCTAAAATAAAAGTGCTTTATTTACTTAAAATTATATTTTCAGCTGGGCATCGACTTCAACAACCCCATATAAATCAAAACTGTACAATACGGCTGCTATTAGCTCAATATACTGTGTATGTACAGAATACATTGACAAAAGAAACTAATAAAACATCTTGCTCTCAATCCAAAAGTAAGGGCTGACCTACTAGATATAAACTACATATACTGTATGTAGAAAATAAAACTAATTGAGGGATGATAGTTTGCCACGTCAGGCATTATCACCGGGTTCTAGAAATTACACTTCATGGCAAAAAAATATTTACAAAGTAATTACAAAAAATACTTTGAAGCAACGCCACATTAAGTAACCCGTAACTATGATTTAATAGGAATTCTTATTTAAACTGCTAGGATCTGGGCACGATCTCACAGAAACTCCCATTGAATCAATAGCTACTGTATCACAAGCCAATGCACAAGCCTGTAGATGTTTTCAGTTCCAGAGGGGCATTGTCTGCCTGGAACTTTATGGGTAATTTGTGTTAGTGATAAAATGTATGAGAAATCTGTGAACTGAGTTGGAGAAAAGCCCTGGCATGAGTATGTAAATATGCAGTATGACTATGTGAGTCGTAAACTGCTGCCTGGTTTAATCTCAGTCCTGACATTGCCATTATTTATCTGATTGCTCAAACATATGTTGCAAGGTAACGTTCCACTAACCGTAAGGTGAACCATGAAGTCTCTCATATCAGGATCTCTATGTACACCTGGATGACCAGGCTTACATGAAACGTTATATATAGCTGTATATTTAAAGTTTTCTAGTGATAATTTTAAATTAATTTTGTACGACCTTTACATGCACTATACTTATATTTTACACATTTTAGTATCTAATTTTGAATTGGACATTGTTTTTAAACCTAAACTTTACTTATCTGGCACATTTCTTTTCTAAATAAAACTACTTTAACAAATAATTAATTTAATTATGTGTTGCATAAAATAAAATTATAGGATTTCCAACTGTAATGATAGTATATCAAATCTATCCACAAGTTTTACATGTCAATGTACAAGTATTTCATTATTCATAAATTAATATGTTTAACAATTACAGTAGGCATTGCATACAATCTTTTCCCTTAGTAATTCCAAGTTTTACCAATAGATGGCACAAAACACAAACCAGATATATGGATTTATACCAATATACTATTTCTAACTTTTTAATAAAATAACATTTCTGTTCCACTGTCTCTTTGAAAATAATTTTAAACAATTTGTTAAAAAAAAAAATCTGCAGCACAATAGCATACGGCACTAAAACAGTTAAGGTATTGCTATTAATCATAAACATTTGTTTTGTAAGTAGGTTTTGGGGGGCAAAAAGAAACCTGCAGTCGCACACCACTTTGACTTTTGATTTGATTTTTACAATATGCTTATGTCTGTGTCTCATAAGCATATAATTACTCTAACTTCCTAATGTATGTTTAATTGAGATGGAGGCAGACCCATAAGCACTTCTTTACGGAGTTCTGAAAGCCTCTTCATGTTGGGGAAGGCTCAAAACTCTATAAAAATGAATGAGGTTAGAGACAACTTCACCTGCAACTCTCATATGGTGAATTGAGTCTCTGGAATGTGCTAATAGTAATAATGTGTAGCCTAGTGCCCCTAGCTATGTGTTCCCTGGCAGGGCCGCCAACAGAAATCATGGGGCCCGGGACAAATGAAAGGAGCAGGCCCCCCTCCCCCCCCCCCCCCGCCAAACCCATAACGCACCCCCCCCGCGAACCCATAGCGCAACTACCACGATAAAATATATTTTAGCGTGCAACTTTTACTTAACTGTTTTCTTATTGTGATACAGAAAAAAACATTACATTGCAACCTGTTTATTTTTATTTTTCAACAAAAGACATGTGACTGCCTGCCTGGATGGTTGAGTGGGTGGGTGAGTGAGTGGGTGGATGACTGGGTGGATGGATGACTGGGTGGGTGAATGACAGTGACTGGGTGGGTGAATGACAGTTGGGTGAATGATGGTGGGTGAATGACAGTGGGTGGGTGAATTAATGACAGTGGGTGGGTGAATGAATGACAGTTGAATGAGGGTGGGTGAATGACGGTTGGGTGAATGACGGTTGAATGACGGTTTGAATGACAGTTGAATGATGGTGGGTGGGTGGTTGAATGACGGTGGGTGGGTGGTTGAATGATGGTGGGTGGGTGAATGTATGTGGGTGGGTGAATGACGGTGGGTGGGTGAATGACGGTTGAATGTTGGTGGGTGGGTGCATGACGGTTGAATGTTGGTGGGTGAATGACGGTGGGTGGATGACAGTGACTGAGTGGGTGGGAGACAGTGACTGCGTGGGAGACAGTGACTGGGTGGGTGAGAAACAGTGACTGGGTGTTAGAGAGAAACTGGGAGGTGGGCTCGGGGGCGTGCGGGAGGGGGACTCAGGGGGCACGCGGGAAGCTGCCACGGGGGGGGGGGGGGGGAAAGCAGGCCGCATGAGGTGCAGGTACTTCCCCCTCCGTCCCACTTTGGGAGCGAAGGGGGAGCGGACCGCAGAAGAGGAGCAGGTACTTCCCCCTCTGTCCCACGTTGGGAGCGGGGGGTGGGAGCGGGTCCTACTTGCCCTGCGCATGCGCGTTGGGAGCGGGGGGGGGTGAGCGGGCCCCGCTTGCCCTGCGCATGCGCACTGGGACCGCAGGGAAATTGCCGCCATTTTTTTTAACTTTTTTTTTTTACATTTATTTAAATAACTGGCGCCCGGCCATGCAGGGGGCCCAGGATGCCAGTGCCCTTTGTCCCCTGCTGTTGGCGGCCCTGTTCCCTGGCCCTAGCATGCAAGTGCTGGTAAGAGCAGGCAGTGCTGGGGCTAAATCCCTTTCACATGGGCCAGAATGTGAGTCCGTTGACACACTGGATAATTTGTTGCCATTGGGTGCATCATACCTGGAGGGGGTGTTAAGCCATGTAACCAGAGTAGCATTTCCCCTAGGAGACCCTATGTGAGATTGGGTGGGGGAAACAGGGTTACACACAAACATACAATTCCTCCTCTCCTACACACATACACACACAATTCCTTCACTCCTACACACACACACACACACACACACACACACACACACACACACACACACACACACACACACACACACACAATTCCTCCCCTCCTACACACACACAATTCCTCTCCCTCCTACACACACACACAATTCCTCACCTCATACACACACACACAATTCCTCCCTTCTATTACCATTCTAACTTGCTGCAGCGGCAGAAGGCTGGCAGCGTGAGGACGGCTGGAAGGTGGGCAGCGGCGAGGGCAGAAGTGTGAGGGAGGCTGGAAGGCGGGCAGCAGCAAGGGTGGAAGTGCGAGGGCAGCTGGAAGGCAGCCTCTGCAAAGACTGGAGCGGATGGTGGCTGGGCGCTGTCAGGACTGGAGGACTCGTGAGTCGTGCCCCGACTGAAGGAGAGGACAGCCAATCGAAGGACCGTGGGGGCGGAGCCCACACCCCAGCAGCCAAGAGACAGGTCCTGTGATGTCTGCGTCCTGCAGGAAATAAGGTAAGGACACAATATGGGAGTGTGGGGGGGCATATGATGGGGAGCCAGGTTGAGATGATGATGGGGAGCCAGGGTAAGATGATCATGATGGGGGGGGGGAATAAGATCTTAATGATATGGGAGGGGGATAAGATGGTAAGGGGGCCAGCCTGGGGAGATGAGATGAGATCATGATGATGGGGTATCATTTATGTATTGGGGAGGTGGGGGTATATTTCATATGTATTGGGGAGGTGGGGGTATAATTTATGTATTTGGGAGGTGGAGGTATAATGTATGTATTGGGGAGGTGGGGGTATCATTTATATATTGGGGAGGTGGGGGTATAATTTATATGTATTGGGGAGGTGGAGGTATAATGTATGTATTGGGGAGGTGGGGGTATAATTTATGTATTGGGAGGTGGGGGTATAATTTATGCATTGGGGAGGTGGGGGTATATTTTATATGTATTGGGGAGGTGGGGGTATTTTTTAAATGTATTTGGGGAGGTGGGGGTATTTTTAAAATGTATTTGGGGGCATGAGGGTATTTTTTATATGTATTCGGGGCGTGGAGTTATTTTTTATATGTATTCGGGGGGCGTGGGGATATTTTTTATGTGTGTTCGGGGAGCGTGGGGGTCCAGTATTGTGTCCAGTATTTTTGGACAAGCCATCTGGCAACCCTAGCAGCAACTAACAGAGTTGGAAGGGCCCCCCATGTTGCAGGGATTAGCTGCACAATAGTTATGGCACTGGCTGCATCTGAACCTTTCTTTTTTCCTTGTGTTGTGTTTTTTATTTTTGTTTACTATACTGTATGTGTGTTTCAATATGTATAAAGGACGATATGGTCATAAAGGTACAGTAGAGGCACATCTAATTGTAAATCCAGTGTGATCAAATGCTCATTAAGCCATGCTAATATCTAAGGCACATTTATGTGAATGAACTGTATGGTGCCTTAGTGTAGGGGTGTGCAAACTTTGGTGCTGCGCCCTCCTGCTTCCACTCCCCCAGTGCTCACCCCCCCCCCCACTTACCTGTGTGCCGGCGTCAAATGACGCTGCATGTCATGTGATGTCATGTCACATGACCGTGTTGCCATGGCGATGTGTCACCCGAAGCCAGCTGAATCACGGTAAGTGAGTTACAGAGGCCTCGCGCGGTCCCTCTGCATTTAATTTAAATGCCTTGGGGAACAGCGCGGGGCCTCTGTAACCACTGAGGCCCCCAAAAAAATCTCACACCCCCCAGTTTGCACACCCCTGCCTTATTTATTTATAAAATGTTTTACCAGGAAGTAATACATTGAGAGTTACCTCTCGTTTTCAAGTATGTCCTGGGCACAGAGTTATAATGACAAATACATGGTAACAAATACATACTGTAGTTACAATGAGTGAAATGGGTTAAACAGTACATTATATACAAGACATTGAATGCAGAGTTAAAGATAATATATATTATAGGCGTATATAACAGTTACAGAACAGATTAAAATGTGACACAGCTTTAATTTTGAAAGAGCTTAGACTGATGGCGGAAGTGAGTCTCCGGTAGACTGTTCCAGTTGTGTGGTGCACGGTAAGAGAAGGAGGATAAGCCGGATACTTTGTTGAACCTTGGGACCATGAACAGTCTTTTGGAGTCAGATCTCAGATAATAAGTGTTGCATGTGGTAGGGGTAAGGGGCTTGTTCAGATAAGAGGGTAGCTTTCCCATAAAATATTTTAAGACAGGAAAGGAGAGATGAACTTTGTGCCAAGACTCAAGTGATGACCTATCTAGTTCTTTAAGAATTTCACAGTGATGTGTGTTGTAAATGCATTGGAGGACAAAGCGGCATATTGAGTTATAGATGGTATCAAATTTGCCAAGGTGAGTTTGGGGTGCCATGCCATATACTATGTCCCGATAGTCTATAATTGGCATCAGCATCTGCTATGCAGTGCACTTTCTGACCAGCAGACTTAGGGAGGATTTGTTCCTATAAAGTATAGCTAGTTTGGCATAGGTTTTGGCTGTCAGGGTATCAATGTGCAACCCAAATGTTAAATAGGAGTCAAACCATATGCCCAAATATTTTAAACTAGTAACAGGGGCTAGGATAGTATTAGAGTTGGTTCTGATCTGTAGCTTCTTCATTGGAAGGTTTAGAAATTTAGCCTTGGTCCCAAATACCATTATTACAGTCGTGTCAGTGTTTAGACACTGTGTTTAGTACCATTTAGTAAATCTGTGCCCTAACCCTTTAATTACTTGAGGCCCAAATAATACATTTGCAGGGATATAGATTATGAAAAGCGTGAATAAAGAAAACACACCTGAGGATCACAGAATAACAAATGAGTTTATTTTGTGTACATGTGCACACATAGAAGGAAGTTTCAAAATAAAACTTCCCAGTCGAAATGTGACCTACAAGACATATTTATACCAAAAATACTAAGCCCACGCCTCCTGTATAAGGTGGTGTGTGCGTCATCATCTATGCATATAAGATAAACAAAATATGAATATGAGAACATTGAGTTAATAACATAACTGTAAGATTCATACTAAAAATTAATTGAGTCAGCTAAAAATTATTATACAAGCTAATGACCTTTTCTCTATATACGTGATTTCTGGGAAAGGGTGTATTTGACCATGAGACCCTCCCCCTGAATGTGAGATGTGGCTGTTATCTATGTTTTATTTTCATAACAGTGGCAGCATTTCTCCCATCTCAAAGGTCTTGTGGTTAGCTGAAAGGCTTATAATCACTAAAAACTTAGGAGCAAAGAAATGAAAAAAAAAATGTGTCTCTTTCAAACCTCCCCAGCATTCATATAGACAATAAACAAAATGGATGGCAAGATCAGGCACATAAGATGGATGCTGACTAAAAATGGCTGCTCAGATCCTAGTGCTGTATACGTCAGACCCCCCCCCCTCCTTGAATCATATTCTCAACTTTCTCAGTTCCCTCCTTTTTTATTCTTAAAACATTGCTTTTGAGAATTATGGTTATGATGTTAGTCCAGGGACACATATACAGACTCGTATTGTATACTGGGGTGCTCCATCATCTGATAGTGTTTGTATGTATACATCGGAATGAAAGGGAGAGGGTGGTTCCCTCATGCTGTCATAGTCTCGTATGGCGCTGTGGCCAAGATGTCTTTTGGAGTTTAATAACTGCTTGGCATCTTCTTTCTTCAGGGGACTACTGTTTCTGGTATCTGCAAAAAGTGGCATTATATTGGAAGAGGGGGTAGTACATTTGTGGATCATACCTCTGCAACAAGTGACACACACATACATGACAACAAGTAACACCAACACACACAGCAAAGCATTCATAAGTTTTTGCTCCTAGTAATCCAAGCCATACACCTAACCCCAAAGGGTCCCATTCTGTCTCACCTCCCTTTCTAAGCCTCTTTTGAATCTCTTGTATTTCATTGAGTTCATGCTGTACATTGCCACTATGATCTTAAATGCAAACACAGCATTGTTCTTTAATTAGGGCACATACCCCTCCTTTTGAAGCCAAAACATAGTCTAAAGCAATCCTGTTTTGTAGGGCCATAAACCTAATCTGAACCTGTTCTTGGTTTAATGATGAAATGAAAAACTGTAAAAATTAAGGCCACATCCTTCCTGTAAATTGTTAGCTGGCTGAAAATACATTTTTACACAGGTTTCATTGGTTGGTGGAGGCACTTGACCCATAACTTGATTGTTGTTCCTAGTGTGTAATACGCTTTTTAAAGGGGCTGGCTTAAAAAATGGGAAAATACAGAAATAATACACATAATGCTAAAAACCTTATTTTATGCAAACAATCTTTCTGCTAGATAAAGGAAATGGTATCTATTTATATCGTCATATATTTTGAGAATCATCACAACAGTCTATTACTGAGAATTGAGGGGGTTGGTATCTGTGGAAGCGAATGAATGATCATCTCCCCTACACGCATCATTCACTCAGAATATCAGAACAGACAAAATGTCTGCTATGGTCAAAATGGATGACTTATGATCCTTTCCTTGTGGCTGACACTCGCCCCTGGGTGACCCCCTTCTCTCGGTGGAGGTGCAACACACTTCTGTATCAAAGTTTTGCTGCACATGACACATACATAGAGAGTGATGAGTACTGCCAAAACACATACAAGAGCATTCACAAGCCACGCTTCCAGAGAACCAATCCACCCACCAAGGCCCAATTGTACATATATCCTAAATTTCTAATATAAACACACTCTAAAATAAAAATATTGAGTCTTTAAGAGAAGAAAAGTGAAAATGAATGTTCTGATTAAGACTGGGCCTCAGCTTGGTGTCTTATTTTCCTCGGAGGTTAACGGTCAGGGTGTTTTTTTTAACCCTTCAAAACGTTAACTTGAAGAGGCTGTGCTTTGGGTGACTTGGGTTGAGCTTTATGTGCGCCACGTGGATCCAGTAAGAAACCTCTGCCACTTTAATGGCTGTATGGGTGGTGAGTATGGGCCTTTTCATCTGGGATGAAGAGCGTGCTTGCGTAGGAAATATTTGACTATTAACCCAGTCTCGAGTAGGTAACTTTCAACTTTGTCCTATGCCTAGAGAGACTCAAAAAATATATTAGTTGCATACAATACTTACTAATTATTTTATTACCAATAACATGGTCCTTAATTCCTTCCTTTGGACTGCTGATAGTCATGAGTCATCTCATAAGTATCTCATAGGGAGATAATTTATTCCTAGGAATAAATTCTTGTATCAATGTGTTTACAACTGTCTTAACATCCGCATATAAATAGGGGTATCCCCTATTAATGTTCCTCAAATTAAAACTAAGCAACCAATATGAACCTGACTTTGCTACAATCTAAGTTCCTAAGACTTGTGCCCCAGCCATTGCCAAACTAATTGCTTCTGTAGCTATCCTGTTTGCAGGCTATATCCATAAGACCTGGAAAACTGCCAGAGTTGTCACAATCTTCAAGAGTGGGGACAAAAAAAACACTGTCTCAAAACTACAGGCCAATCTCTCCTCTCCCAATACTATCCACAGTCATGGAAAAATGTGTTCACTCCCAATTAAGCAATTACTTTACCAATACAAATTTCCTTAGCCAATTCCAATTTGGCTTTCACCAAAACACTCCACTGTAACTATTCTGCTAAAAGTTTGAAATGCCTTGTATATAATGTATACCCTGTTCACTTATGTAACTGCTTTTGGAACTATGTATCCCCTGTATTTAACCCTATGCCCAGGACACACACAAAAAACCGAGAGGCGACTCCCAATTCACCACTTACTGGCAAACCATTCTAGATTACACAGCGATTTTGACAATAACTTCTGCTTATGGACACCTTTGGAAAAAAGAAATGGTTAAAAGTTATAAAATACATCACATATTCAGTTGATAGACAAATGATTTTGTATAGGACTTCACACTAATTTCTTGTAATATAATCTCTTAGTACAGTGCTGAGCACGCCCTCAGCTTTATATTTTTAAAGACACTCTACATTATTCATTTGACTAAAAAATTATTTTCAAATCTTATTTTTTTTTCAGGCAAAAGGCCAACTTGTTCTACGTGTTTCGCCAAATGACCATGAACATATAAGATAACGGCACAACGGCTTCTTCATAAACGAAATAATAATTACTGGATTGGAACATTAGTTTAATGTTTAAAATGGAGCTTTCTCCACAGCCCTAAAAACTAAATTTTGTATGGCCTCTCAAAAATAAAATAACGGGACTTTTATAAAGATGAGGTTAGATCACTTCCAAACACAAAAATAGATTCCCACAAGCTCATGCTATGTCCCTCCACTCGTTCCTTTTAATGCCTTCTGTTTGAACACTCATACTTTCACAGACTTCCTTCACTACAAATTTATGCTATCCTGTTTCAACTCTGCCCTCTCTCAAGCTAAACAAGCCTACTTCTTTCCATTAATCAACACGCACAAGTTTAACCCACACTGACTCTTCCTTCATCACACCTCAGGACTTTGCTGACTATTTTAAGGAAAAGGTGGAATCCATACATCAGAACATCCCCTCTGTTTCCTCCTATCCTACACCACTTCCTAACTCTCTTCCTGCTTTCCTTGACTCCTTTTCCACTGTTTCAGAGGAGAAATGTGTCACCATCACTGTTGATCTCCTCTTCTCCCTCTACTCTGATACCTTCCCATTCTCCTTCAAACATGCAACAGTTATACCACTACTCAAAAACAACAATCTTGACCCTATCTGTCTTTCTAACTACTGAACTGTCTCCCTCCTTCCTTTTGCCTCTAAAACCTTTTGACCATCTTGTATTCTCTTGCTTGCTCCCTTTTCTCAACACCCATTCTCTCCTTGACCCTCTACAATCTGACTTCTGCACTGCTCCCTCCACGAAGACAATTCTCACTAAAATAACAGATTAGGACAAAGACAGAGGTCATTACACTGCTCATATTACTCAAACTCTCTGCAGTATTTGCCATCATGGACCACCCTCTTCTCCTTCATATTTTCCATACTCTTGGTATTCGGGACAAAGCTTTATCCTGGTTCTCCTCTTACCTCTCCCATCGTACTTTCAGTGTCTCTTCTGCTAACACTTCCTCCACCTCTACTGATCTCTCTGTGGGGGTACCCCAGGGCTCTGTCCTGGAACCTCTTACTCTCTTCTCTGTATACACTCTCTCTAGGTGACCTAATAACATCTCTTGGGTTTAAATATCACCTCTATGCTGACGACACACAAATTAACTTTTCAACCCCTGAACTTATTCCTGCTGTACAAACTAAAGCTTCTGAATGTCTTTCTGTTATCTCATCTAGGATGGCTCTCCTTCGCCTTAAACTTAACATGGCAAAAACAGAGTTCCTCATACTTCCTCCCAAACCTGGCCCTACTAATTCCTTCCACATTACTGTTGGAAGTACAATCTTTCATCCAGTAGCCCAAGCATGCTGCGTAGGGGTCACACTCAACTCCTCTCTCATATTCTCCTCTCACATTCAAAATATTTCTATACCCTGTCGCTTTTTCCTCCACAATATCTCAAATATACGCCCTTTCCTCTGTTGCTCGACTGTTAAAACTCTGATTCAGGCCCTCATTCTCTCCCGTCTTCATTACTGTAATCCACTGCTGTCCAGCCTTCCTGCCTCTCACCTGTATCCCCTACAATCTATCCTAAACGCTGCTGCCAGAATTCCTGCATGCATTGTACAATAAAGTATTTACGATTCCAATAATCAGGTTGTAAAATATTCATAAATACGAAAATTGGGAGCCACGCTTGCATTGCGTTATAAGCGGATTCGCGTTGTAACGGATCACTTTATAACTGGGTTGAGCTGTACCTTTACCATTTGCTACCTATATGATTATGACATGCACCACTCCTGTGAAGCGCTATGCACATTAATGGCGCTATATAAATAAAGACATACAATACAATATATAATTCAAACAGTGCTTGTGAGCTTTTACCAGCATTTTTTAAACAAAAAATATTCCCAAACATATCCTAATCCTATAGGAATAAAATTGAAATGTGTTTTTACTGGTTACACACAATACAGAACACACAATACAAAAACTTCTCTCAGACACAGCCAATCAACATCACAAAAATAACGAACAAATAAAAGAAAAAGAAAAACATTTCTCACCTATTACAAAACAATTTCATCCTGCAACTAAATTAATAAAAGTTTCCTTCTCTTTCTTTATTCTCATAAATAACCTGAATTTAAAACTACTTTGATGCTCCGGAGTTTTGAGTTAACTTTCGTATCTTTACACATTCCTTAAGCTGGAGAAAAAGGTGGGGGTGCGATATGTGCTGCTGTTATTCTGATTCTCTTTCTTGCAGACGATTTGAGCAGAAGGAAAAAGAATACTGTATCTCCTGGTTTTAAAAACCTTATCCGCCTGGCCAAAACGAATAAACCTTTTAAATTATCACCAGTTACCAGGCTAATTTATCATATGCCCATTCTTTTTCGCATTCTTTAATCCTTCTATGGACACTCAATCTCTCCTCTTTTCAGTGTTATTCACTTCGTATTATAATGGGTGTACACCTTTTAGACATTTGAACTTCATTGTGAGCAATTAATATTCGTGTTTTTGTAAGTACTTGCAAGGTCTTTGATGGTGATTTGTGTACACGTGATACTTAGCATGGTTTATCTTTCAGGTAATCATTCAGGAAAAATTAATTAGGGTATCAAATCCATCTGACAACTCTCCATTAAGGGCACAGCAATTTTACTTGCTGGCACTGAAACTTGAGTTTATATCAGGAAATGACTTACAACTACTTATTGCTGTGGGGAAAATGGAAGGAAAAGCTGATACTTGCACACCTGATTTCTGCCGCTTCAGTCAGCCAGTCATGCCATACATAACTTTAGCCACAAAAACCTCATAAAATTCGAAGATTTATACTGCCACAGACACACAGGGATTACTGAAAGATAGAAGGTTCCACTATGAGCCCTTGCGTTCGCATTCTTATGAATAAAAAAACCAGTGCGGCTGTCCATAGGTTCACGCTTCTTTCCATAGTAATTTATTGCAAACAAACTTTTTTACCTTGGGGTGGCGTGTTATCTGGGACTTGCATGTGTTTTTTTTTCCACTGGGACTTGCATGTGTTTTTTCATTGGCCAACAAAATATATTTATATTGTCTCTTTTTGTTCTCTGTATCCATTCTTTATTATTTTTGTTTGCAGACATAACCTCTAATGGCAAATTTTTAGAACTTTGGTCTCCCATTATTCTCCTGTTACAGTAACCAGTGCAAGCTGATTGCGTACTACTCCTGTTACAATAACCAAATTTAATTGACAATGTACAATTCTCCTGATACAATAATCAAATTTAATTGACAATGTACAACTCTAATTTTGCGAGTTAAACAACCTGATTACGCAAGACTCACTTGGTACATTATTAATAAAACACAGTAAATATATATTCAAGGACCCGTCCTCCTCAGACAACAAATGATGTACCACAACCCAGGTACAGTCTGAAGACACTCCCTTAATCATACACTCACTCTTCTTCATCACTAAAACACCAAAATAATATTTTGCAGGACTCTCACCTTAGTCCCAATAAAACTTAACAACTATAACACTTTAAAAATGGATACACGAGCAGAGATTAATAAACTCCTTTGAAACTGCTAGGTAACCCGTCAACCAGATTGAGACACCTTTCCAAACCTGGCTCTCTACACATCACTCAAAACAATTTTAAACTCAGGTTTTCCTCAAAAGGTGCCTTTTACTTTGATTCTTATGACCGCTCAGGTTTGAGTGACCGAGAAGTGATTTTTTTCAGGTGCTCAGCTTCTGGTATATTTGGGTCCCTGTTCGGAGCGCCATCTATGAAAAGTGTGAATAAAGAAAACGCATCGAAGGATCACAGAATAACAAATGAGTTTATTTTGCGTACATGTGCATACATAGAAGGAAGCATCAAAATAAAACTTCTCCATCGAAATGTGGCCTACAAGACATATTTATACCAAAAATACTATTCCCACGCCCCCTGTATGAGGTGGCGTGTGCGTCATCATATAAGCATATAAGATAAACAAAATATGAATATGAGAACATTGAGTTAATAACATAACTGTAAGATTCATACTAAAAATTAATTGAGTCAGCTAAAAATTATTATACAAGCTAATGACCTTTTCTCTATATACGTGATTTCTGGGAAAGGGTGTATTTGACCATGAGACCCTCCCCCTGAATGTGAGATGTGGCTGTTATCTATGTTTTATTTTCATAACAGTGGCAGCATTTCTCCCATCTCCAAGGTCTTGTGGTTAGCTGAAAGGCTTATAATCACGAAAAACTTAGGAGCAAAGAAAAATGAAAAAATAAATGTCTCTTTCAAACCTCCACTGCATTCATATAGACAATAAACAAAATGGATGACAAGATCAGGACCTAAGATGGATGCTGACTAAAAATGGCTGCTCAGATCCTAGTGCTGTTTATGTCCTTGAATCATATTCTCAACTTTCTCAAGATAACATTTGTTGTGTTAGGAATGTTTAAAAAAGTCCCTTTTCCTTTGTGTGCTCAATGAAACTGCTCAGTTGCCTTATGGTTACTTTTTGTACATTCCAGGTCCATGAATGGCCCATAAAGGGCTTGATCAAAATGGGGGGGACATGCATTTCCTAGGGATGTTTATAGTAGAGTTTCTTCCTTTCAAATATTAAAGGTACAGTACATCTTCAGATTGTACTGTATTTGGTTAATTACTATAAAAATGTGAGATTTACAAGACTTTAAACTTAAAAGGTTAGTAAAATGATGTATAGATATGTGAATCATAAAGTCAAAGTTTCACTTCAAATAGACAAGTGCTTCTGTATAAGGCTTAAAAATATATCTGGTTCCAGAAGTGCAGCGGCTTTCTCAGATGTACTCCTTTATCTCTGACATTTTCAGTGCCTTTGACGATTATGAACAACATGACATGCATTGATAATGTTTCAAAACTGCCCTTCTTCAAAGTTCAACATATAGTAGGTTAACAGAGTAAGAATTCAACATCTCCTTTGCCGATGCAAGCAGCTTCCAATAAAATGTAATAACTTATAGTCCAAATGGGACACAAAGAGCTTTGCAATCACAGCACAGTGCATGGTACGCAGCACATAGGAATTTTTTACAGACACAATCCCTGCCCAGATGAGTTTAGAATCTATGATTCTGGTGTCTCAGGCACAGAGAGAGAGATAATGTTACTTGCTCAAGGTCGCAAGGGGCTGACACCAGGAACTGAACCAGATTCCAAGACAGGAGAGGGTTAAAGAATAACCCAAAATAATTCCTATTTGCACTCCCCTATACTAATAAATGGCTACGAAGAATTCAATCCCTGGGTAAAAACCCATATACCATTTAGTGAAATACAGTTAAAATACTTTTTAATAAACAATTATGCAAAGACTAATACAAATATTAAAAGAAAAAGGGAGTGGGTACAGGGAGTGGAGTGAGCTATGTGGTCCTATATAATTTGCTGTAAACACACAGCTAAAAAATATAAATTGCTATTAATGCATCATAACAATCCAGGCACTAACTCTTTCGTGCTAGGTGAGGTGTATGAATGACACAGTTATAAACAGGACTTGTAGCACACCCAACCTATGTATATAGAAGGCTATCACGTGATGTCCCTCTCTAGGGGATTTAATGCTGCAATGCATAAGTTATCAAAGCCTGTATCTGCCAGAATCCGTGGGTACGTATAGGTACACCATTACTGCCTCCTTAGTGAGGGGATATACTGTGGTTCTTAACTCGAAGTATCAGATATTGTATCGAGCTCCCCCCATATAAGGTCCCGACACAAAAGCCTCTAACGAGGATACAATCTATCATCAGTGCATATATTATGATGTCAGCAGGACGAATCTGCAGTGTTGGAACTCTCATACACAGCTGCAGTCCTAGTTCGGCAGTATACAACCTGGCGTTCGTGGCTTATGCGGCTCACATGCTACTCCCTGCTCCACGCTCTCTGATGACATCACGAGTGTGACATCATAAAATCACAGATGATGGTTTCGCGCACCTGTGCTTTGTCAAGGTAGGAAAGAGTACAAAGACAGCCACTTCCCTGGTGCTTTATGTAGATCGGCCGGGGGAGTGGCTTTGCAAACGGGCCAATCAACACCACGGGAGGTGAATCAGTCAGATGAATCCTGGCTACGATTTGGGCCAAAGTTTACCCTTTGTGTGCCAGTGATAGTCTGCATATAAGGTAAGTGTATCACATGCGTCCCTCTTGCTATTGGTACTATGAGGGGCAGTAATGAGTATCATATTGATCTCATATAGTAACGAAGGCATTATGCCATGGATATTAATAAATGTCCTGTGGGTACAGATAGAAATCACCCCCTACTAGTGGTGATGCATGGGGCAAATGTATGGGTACCCCTACATTTAAGGTGAGTACCCTCTCATTATGCTGATAGAATGGACTCACTAGCAGCCTATAGATATGTGGAGATGTAGAAATGTGTGAACCTTAAATGACCGCCTCTAGGAGTCAAAACGGTCATGGGGTGTATAAGACCCCCACTGTATACCCGGATCCCATAATAACACTGTTAATCAGAATGCTCCTACTGATCTGACTGAGTGGGTCGCAAGAAGGGGAAAGTAGTGTGTCTCACCTAACAGTACAACAGGGATGGTTAGGTGGGGGTGTCACAAAAAGGGGGAGTAGATATACCCCTCATTAAGTCCTTTTGGGTAAAGCGTCTGAAGCGTGAATATCCATCAGCACTCACGTTGCATCAGACGCTTATCCCAGTCCCCTTTTCGTGGCCCCCATGGTAGATGTTCTATACCACAGAATGTGAGATACTGGGGATCACCGTTATGTTCAGCGTGGATGTGGTCTGCGACTGGGGTATCTGAGGTGTTTCTAATGGATCCAAGATGTTCAAGGATCCTCACCTTCAATGCTCGATGTGTCTTACCCACATATCGCACGCCACATCTACAGGTGATAAGATATATCACCCCAACTGTGAGACAAATAATAAAGTCCTTGATAGTAAATACAGTAGTATCCGATTGATCTGGGAAACTCTTAGTAGTCTTCATGAAAGGGCATGCTCTGCAACGACCACATGGATAAGAACCCGTCGGTCGCCTATCACCTAACCATGTTCTCTGTTTCTGTGTTGTAAAATGCCTGTGAACTAATCTATCTTTTAGGTTTCTCGCCCTTCTACAGGTCATGATGGGTCTCTCCGGTAGTACCTGTCTTAGGTCAGAGTAAGTCATCAGGATGTGCCAGTGTTTGTTGAAAATGCCACGTAATCCATCCCACTGGTTATTGTAATCACCAATAAATCTGATGATTTTATTCTCTTGTGACGCCATTTTTTGTCTTTCGCCCAAAAGCTGTGTGCGTGATGTGTCTCTTGCCCTTCTAAATGCCTTTTTGATTGAATTTTTGGAATAGCCACGTTCGGCAAATCTCAGGTCCATATCCACCCTCTGCTGTTTATACTCCTGTAGTGTTGAGCAATTCTTGCGCAACCTCAGGTATTGGCCGGTGGGTATGTTTCTGATTATGTGCCCAGGGTGGTGACTGTCTGCTCGTAAGAGACTATTTGTAGCAGTAGTCTTCCTAAATATGGTGGTAGTTAGTCTCCCATCCGCTTGTTTAGAGACAGTTAAATCCAAAAAATTCAAATTTGTTTCATTCACCTCCATCGTAAGTCTTAGGTTGTGATCGTTGGTATTGAGTATACTCACAAATTGGCATAGAAGTTGTTTGGGGCCGCTCCATAACATTATAATGTCATTGATATAGCGGCCCCACCACTGAACATGTCCTGTATATTCTGCCAGGGCATCGCTGAAAACCACCGTTTCCTCCCACCAGCCTAGATATAAATTGGCGTATATGGAAGCACAAGCATAGCTGTGCCCTGGATCTGATGGTATATCTTTTGATCAAAAAGGAAGTAGTTCCTTGTTAACACAAAATCTAACAGTTGAATGATAAAATCATTATGTGCATAGCAACTCGTATCACGCTGAATAAGGAAATTCGTCACTGCTTTGAGTCCAACTGGGTGGGGGATACTGGTATACAACCCTTCCACATCTAATCCTACAAGTAAAGTGTTAGTGCTCCCCACTACGTCCTCTAGTCTCAACAAAACGTCTTTTGTATCCCTTAAAAAAGATGGCAACGTGTTCACAAATGGGAGGAGGACAGTATCAATATATACACTGGCATTGGACGTCAAATTGCCGATTCCTGAGACTATTGGTCTCCCAGGAGGCGGCAATTTCTTCTTATGAATTTTTGGTAAGTGGTACAATGTAGCGACAAGGGGACACTTCACCATAATAAAATCTAGTTCATGTTTGGAGATAACCTTATTATTTAGGCCATCGGTCAGGATGTTCTGCAGTTGGCTTCTAAACAGGTTAGTAGGATCTTCTGTGAGTACCCTATAGCTCTTATGATCCGATAGTAAGCGTTTACATTCGGCCGCATACTCATCCTTATTTAGTACAACTACATTCCCCCCTTTGTCTGAGGGTTTAATCTCTATAAGGGGGTCTTGTTCTAAATCATGTAGTGCGGTACATTGTAGGTAAGTAAGGTTCTGTCTCTTAGTGTTAGTGGATAGTTTCATAATGTCAGCTGTTACCATTTTAACAAAGACGTCCACATTTGAACATGATTCAGGTTGAGGGGTGACGGTAGATTTATTTTTAAGACTCGTGAATGGGCCCTCTCCTGGTTTTCTACTACATTCGGCTTCTAAGTCCGCCAGGACGTCAATATGTTCCAGTTCACTAGTAGTGAAATTTTCAAATGCTGTCCCTCGTATAGAGTTTTGTCTCCGTCTTTGGAAAAATTTGTGGAGCAGAAGTTTCCTTGAAAATAATAGTAGTGAAAGAGCAGAGCACTGCCAAAAATAATAAAGAGGGCTTGATGCAAAAAATGAGTTTATTTATTAGGCATAATAGCCAAAAAAGGACAGACACACTAAATATAAAAACTCTGACGCGTTTCCCGCCGTGGAGGCGCTTTATCAAAGAGTACTACTGCTCCATGGGAGTCGGGTTATATAATGGTCAGAGGCTGATGCACGCCCACAATAAGGTCAATGTTAAATGGTATAAGCTGAAGGGTATGAGTAATCAATTGAATCCTCCGCCCTGCAAAATCTACCCCTAGAAGAGCGTCCAAAGCCTCTGAGCATCACACAAGTCCAATGGAGTTTAACAATAAACAACAATTAACATATTAACCAATCATCAAAGTGGAAGACTAATATCCCAACAAAACAATACTATATAACATATAGTCAAAGAAAAATAAGTATGTCTAATGACAGATAAAAACTATATCTAAATTTATACAATAGTGTAAAATATGCATATGTGAAAAATTAATGATATTATCCCTTAATGTTTAAATGTGGTCTAATGTGAATGTGATATAATATGTGAAAAAATAATAAAGAATAAGTGGATATAAATGTGCAAATAACCAATAAGTATATAATAAAAATAATATTAGTCTTACCAATAAATGTGTAAAATAAATGCAATAAAAAACAAGAAAAAAGTATAATAAAAAACCCCAATTAAAATGTAATATGTTATTTGATAGTCACCAATGTATATAATGAAATAACAAATTTCATGTCCTAAGTTGATATCAGTGTTAAATATATAAAAAAAAAAAAAAAAAAAAAAAAAAAAATTAATCTGAAATATAAATATAATAATAGATGTATAGTATATGTATATATATTGAATATATGTATAGTATTTGAACAGATGTTTAGATCAAAAATCACATAAACATAAATGAAGATCATAATATGGAGACAATTCATAAGATTTCCTTCACTAGCTGCGTAGTGTCTTGGACATAGCCAGTGTGCAGCCGATAACCCCTTCACTCACCTGCTCCGGGATACTCCAGAATCGACGGACCCAGCTTGGAGGTTTTGAGTGTGTCGTCCTCCCCACCAACAGCCGCCACTTACCCCCCTGCAGCAACGGACCGGTTCATCAGGAGATTTCCAGCAGGCACCCGGTTAGACGGCCAGAGACTCTGCTTGCAGGGCTCCATTACACCTGTCAGTCTCTTTCACCGGGTCTGCCGCACGTTCAGCCGAGGAGGTTAACACCAGCAATCATCTCCTCCCGGGGGGGGGTGTGCTCCATCGGCGTGGGGACATCGTTTCCAACGGCTCCAAACAGGTGAGGTGGGGGTATTCAGGCCCGCACATACCATCGGCATACCAATTGGGACACCCTTACCGTTTATTCATTCAGTATTTGGTTTTCTATTAAGTGCTTATTTTTTATTGACTGCCTGGCATATTTGTAGCACCACCAGGGGATTATCCCCATTTTTCTCACTTCCTTGAAAATAAATTAAGGTCCTTTATACAATCAAAGGCGATCAAATCACAAGTAGGGGAGAATGATAATCCCTTTCCTAGTACTTCTAGATGATATGTATTGAGTACTTTCTTGGATAGGTTGATTACCTGTTTCTTTTCCTCCGTCCCACGTAAACCCTCCTTGGTGATCCCTGCGATTGATACCCCCATACTTCTCTGTCTCTTAGAGACACTTCCCTTCCCCCACCTTGTCTTCTGCGGCCTGGTTGGGTGTAACTCCCTCTCCCTAAAAAAGGAAACTCCTGAGGGTTAGGTAGCAAACTACCAACCGGGGCCGAAAAAGGGTGTCCCTCTCTCTGGGTATCTGGGTCAGTGTCACTTGCAGAATGCTCCCACTCTGTTGAGGACTCTAAGGGTATGGGAATATATTTCTTCCTGGATGCCTTGATTTTGTAACGAAAGATGTTACCCTCCCTAAAATCTATTGAGTCCCTCACAAATTTTTTCTGTTTCCTGACCTTGATGTCTGATTTAAGTTTTCAATGTTTGTTTGGAGTTTCTTCTCCAGACCATTAAATTCCTCCTCCCCTTTCCACGTTTCAATGTCTTTACGTAGCTGATCAATAGTAGTACAGGTAAACCCCGTTATAACGCGCCTCATTATACCGCGATTTGGTTATAACGCGGTTTTCCCGTGGCTCCCGTTAAAAACTGCACACACTAAACACACTTTCACTGCACACACACTACTCACTGCTCACACTGCACACACTGCACACACTGCACACACTGCACACACTGCACACATTCTCACTGCTCACATTGCACACTGCACACACTACTCACACTGCTCACACTGCTCACACTGCACACAGCACACACTCTCACTGCACACACTGCACACACTGCACACACTGCACACACTGCACACACACTGCTCACTGCTCACACTGCACACAACACACACTCTCACTGCACCCACTGCTCACTGCTCACACTGCACACACTGCACACACTGCACACTGCACACAACACACACTCTCACTGCACACACTGCACACACTGCACACTGCACACACTGCACACTGCAAACAGCACACACTGCTCACACTGCTCACTGCACACAGCACACACTCTCACTGCACACACTACTCACACTGCACACTGCACACAGCACACACTCTCACTGCACACACTGCCCACTGCACACAACACACACTCTCACTGCACACACTGCCCACTGCACACAACACACACTCTCACTGCACACACTGCTCACTGCTCACACTGCACACATTCTCACTGCACACACTGCTCACACTGCACACTGCACACAGCACACACTCTCACTGCACACACTGCACACTGCACACACTCTCACTACACACAGCTCACAGATATCAGCAGCCCCCCCCACATGTCAGCAGCCCACCCCCCACTCACATGTCAGCAGCCCACCCCCCCACATGTCAGCAGCCCACCCCCCCACATGTCTGCATCCCATGCCCCCTCACATGTCAGCAGCCCACCCCCCTCACATGTCAGCAGCCCACCCCCATCACATGTCAGCAGCCCACCCCCCCCCTCACATGTCAGCAGCCCACCCCCCCTCACATGTCAGCAGCCCACCCCCCCTCGCCATGGGAAGGCAGCATGAATATAATAGGATTATCTAACTTGTCATGTACAGCCCTGCCTGAGGCATCCCTTTAAACCCTTCTCCTGCCCAAGGGTACCTGCAGCTTACTGCCTGGCCTGCACACGCACACGCACACACACACACTCTTTAAATGTTGGTGTACTCACCCCGTTTCCCGCTGCCATCTCCTTCCCTGCGGGCTGTCACGCGGTGACAGGGGGAAGCGGGGACCGGAGGGACATCCCCGCTCCCATCTCCTTCCCCGCGGGCTGTCACGCGGTGACAGGGGGAAGCAGGGACCGGAGGGACATCCCCGCTCCCATCTCCTTCACCGCGGGCTGTCACGCGGTGACAGGGGGAAGCGGGGACCGGAGGGACATCCCCGCTCCCATCTCCTGTCCCGCGGGGTGAAGGGTACTGCTGGAGGGAGAGGGTGATGATGCGCCGATGCGGCAGCCATTTTTTTTCCGCGACCCTGTTACTAACGCGGTGGTCTCGGGGTGGACCCCGAGGACCGCGTTATAACGGGGTTTACCTGTATTAGTTTTAGTCAGCTTAGTTTTCTCATGTTCCAAAAGTACTGTCATCAATTCAAATGAACATTTGAGCAATACAGCCTCCCAAGCTTTATGAAAGACCTCATCAGTGTGGTTTTGGGAAGGGGCCAAGTTGAGTCTAAGGCCTCGTGGGACCAAGTCTAAACTGAGATATTCCTTCAGACTTTTAATTTCCCACCATATACGTGCCTGTAATTTCATAGCCTTTCCAAATCATTGAAAAAGGTTTTGATATCATTTTGTGCATGAGGTAAATCTATGTCTAGAGAAAAAACAGAGGTGGCTTCGTTCTGCCATGCATCAAAGTCAGGTACAGTTAACAAAAAACCTGCCATGTGGGTATATCAAATTCGTAGTTTGCAGACGTGATTGTAGGGAATGACCTATACCTTATATCCCGCTATACTAAATAAGATCCATGTAATGCTTCCGGGGAGCTGGCAAAAGAGAAAAGAGCAAAAGCTCTTCTAAGCATATATAGTGAAACAAGGGGTATTGCCGCTCGGCAATACCCCTTGTTTCACTGAACCAGATTCCCCTGATTCAAACTCGTGCCATTTACAGTCAGTGTCTTTACTCACTGAGCCACTCCTCCTCCCTACAATTAAATGTACTGTTCTCTTTAACGGGCTGGGCATACATGCACAAAAACACAGACTTACAATTTCAGAATATTACAGTACATATGCAGATGCATATCTGTTTGCCTTTGCAAATGTATGAATAGCTATATATATATATATATATATATATATATATATATAGGTCTCCTCTGGTCCCTGGTTCCTACGCGCCCCCTCCTCTTACCTCTTGCGGGGAGAAGGCGAGCGGGTCACCGGTGTTCCGGCAAAGGCGTCACCATTTTGGAAGTGCCGCGCTTGCAAATTAGCGACTTGCGCATGTGCAGAGGGTATACAGAGTAGCGGCGGCCATCTTGCTACAACCGACGCATGTGCAGTGCAGTGCAGTAATGAGCAGCGGCCATTACACCCATAGCTCCGCAGGGGAACTACAACTCCCATGAGCCTCTGGGAGTAGGAACACAAGGCCCACAGCAGCCATTAGGGCTCCCGGAATCACCCTGCTTCAGACTGATACATTTGGTACGCTCAGCTGGACCACGCCAGTCGGAAGCTGGACAGCAAGGGGATAGGTAAGGTCCAGGGAGAAGTCCTACGCTGGACTAGGCCAGAGTATTCTCCTTCAGGTCCAAGCTAGGCCCGACCTGGTGCTTTAGGGAAGGTCCCGCAGATATGGATGCTCCCCTTAGCCTTTTAGTGCTAGTACCCTTGTACCGGTGACGGATGCATGCGGTGTGCGTGGCCTGAATCTGGGACCAGACCATCATCTCACTGACTAAGGTGGGACGCTATGGCTGGAGGCCACCCCACACGGAGGCGGATCTTCGGTGGAACAGACTGACCGTTGGTTTGGCCTTACTCACCGACCCTTGGGGCAGGAGCTCCGGGCAGGTACTCAAATAAGTGCACCAACACTTCACGGGATAGCACTATCTCCTACACTTTTGGGTGGGCCCTGACATTGGGGCAAAGGACATCAGTGTATTTGTCCCACGCACCCTATGTACTTTGGGGACACCCATTGGTGGTACGGGTTTGGGCCTAATATACTGTGGTACAGGGTACTGTTATAGTGTGTTCAGTAAACGTGGTTATTATATACCTGAGTGTGTGTATTATTGGTATTATTCCTGTAAGGGGCTTATCCCACCACGTTTGGATCCCTTGCAGGTAGAGGCGCTGCACCGAGACGAACCAGAATCACCCCAGGCTCTCAGGGTGGAGGCTCAGGTCTCCTGGTTGCCAGGCAGGTAATAGCAACGTTGGTAGTTACTTCCCAGGTACGGGGGAACAAGGGCTACATATAGTATATGTAACACTCCTTAAACCCCCCCCCCCCGGACAGGAGATAGCTGATATTACCGATGCTGTTAGGTGTTAGTGATGCTCACCGGTAGGTATTCCAGGACTAGGGCTCTGAATATGGGGAGCTTGGAGGGTAAATAGGGTATGGTGCATTGCCTCCAACTGCAATGGCCCAGCAAGAGACAGGGAGTCACCCCTTGCCAGTACCGTAGAGAGTAATGAATAGTCTATAATGCCATAAACAGTTCAACTTGGATTTATTGGAGCCTGGGTTTGTCACGGTAGACCAGGTATTACCAATAAATTAATACCGGGATTCTGGAGTGAGCACACAAGATGGGCAAAATAAATTGTAATTTATTTCCTTTTAAGACAAACACACAGTGTTCACAATTACAGCCAATAAAACACTTACTGGGATGGGGAAACAAAATCAAATCAAATGTCCACAGAACGAATCAAAGTCTCTGGGCACCTCTGCACGCATGCAAGTAGGTGCGTTGTTTGAGTCCTGCGACAATCCTTGGCTAGGGTCGCAACTTGCCAGCCCTATATTTCTGCCAAAAGGAATTCTTTCGTAAAGTCCTTACAGGATTCGTTCGTTCGGGAATCCTTAGCTCTAACAAATTCTGGAAGAGGGTGCAAATCTTCGTTACAATGTAGGTTAACCCCTCACACTCCTGGAACAGCTGACACTAAACCATGGACTTGGTTGATCTTAGGTGAATCTAACTGGGACTGGGCTGCAGTCATTTTTATAGGGTTAAGGGTCCTATACCTAGCATAAACACCCAATCCTCTCATGGGAATAATTTCCCCCACCTATCCCAGACTTGCCAGTACCTTACAAAGAGGGCAGAAGTTGCTTCCCGGTTTCCACAGTGCATGTGCTAACCTCACACCTGAGCTACTTAGCATACCGGGCCCAACCTCTTACCTGGCAACAGTAAGTCTGGAGTTTGGCTACCATGTGTGAAGTGCCCATATTTCACACTGGTATCTGGTACTTACAAATATCCCGGCCACCTGAACACCTTGGGTCTCTGAGGCTTTTCTACTCCGGACTTCTCTTAGACACTGGGGCACCATCTTAGCAGGGTGCCCTTTGAAGTGCGGAGATAAAAAAACTGCAGCTAACTGCTAAGCTGCAAAACAGGGACAATAAAGATAGTGTAGGGGAAAACATGGTGTTATGTTGGCAATACATTTTAACCCCTTCTGTCCCAACCCGGTTTAGGGTTAACCCACCGGGCATAATGACTTTATTAATGGTCTGATTAACCATTCCATCGCCACACCTCTCCCAACTCAAAGCGCAGGCTCTGCCCTGACCACCTCGTCCAGTGGTTGCACTGGCCTGGCAGCTCTTGAGGTTGTTAGTTCATGAGGACTGTCCTGGCGGGAAAGGCCATCGGCATTGCCATGCTCACTGCCTTTCTTATGCTGGATGGTGAAATCGAATTCTTGCAAAGCAAGACTCCAGCACAGTAACAGCATTTCCCTCGACACCCTATGAAGTCAACTTAACGGGTTATGGGCCATGATTACAGTAAATGGCCGACCGTAGAGATAGGGCTGAAGCTTTCTCCGAACCCACACGATTGCCACCTCCCTTTGCAGCAGCTTGTGGCTCAGATACACCACTGGATGTTCACTGCCCTCCTCAACCACTTGGCTGAGTACTGCGCCGATGCCATAATCCGAGGCATCGGTCTGCACCAAACCTTTTTAGTGTAGTCTGGTGCAGCTAGTATAGGGGCACTGGCTAGTGCAATCTTCAGTGCCTGGAAGGCGATTTCACAGACTGGAGACCAGACTACCAGAACAGACTGTCGCTTCTGGGTCAAGTCAGTCAGGGGTTTTGCTACAGCACTGTACTGCGGGACAAACTTTCTATAGTAGCCTGCGGTGCCTAGAAAAGGTATGACCTGCTTCTTGGTCTTGGGAACGGGCCACTGCACTATTGCTTCCACCTTGGCTGGCTCTGGTTTGATGTGCCCGCCACCTACCCTATGCCCTAGGTACAGTACCTCTGCCATCCCTACTAAGCACTTGGGGGGGGGGGGTTTCAAGGTGAGTCCCGCTTCCCTAATCCTGACTAGCACCGCAGCTACATGCACTAAATGTGAGTCCCACGAATTACTAAACACAGCAATGTCATCCAGGTATGCCCATGCAAACCCCTGCATACCCTCCAGTAACCGATTGACCAGGTGTTGGAAGGTAGCCGGTGCATTCTTCATCCCGAATGGCATCACTAAGAATTCATAGAGGCCACTCGGCGTAATGAATGCTGACTTCTCCCTAGCCACCTGGGTCAAGGGGATCTGCCAGTACCCTTTACTGAGATCCATAGTGGTCAGATACTTTGCCCCCTAGAGTTCATCCAGCAACTTGTCTATGCGGGGCATGGGATAAGCATCTGACACCGTCCCTGCATTGAGCTGCCGGTAGTCCACACAGTACCGGGTGGTTCCGTCATTCTTAGGCACCAGGACTACCTGGCAAGCCCAAAGGCTCTGGGACGGTACAATTACCCCTAGGGCCAGCATCTCTTCTACCTCCCTCCTTATACTGTCCTTAATCTCTACTGATACCCGATAGGCATGCTTCGGCAGAGGGCGCAGATCACCCGTGAGCACTGTGTGATCTGTGATATGGGTCCTGTCCGGCTTATCTGTAAACAGAGCCCTATACTGACCTAGCATAGCCCTGGCTTCTGCTCGCTGCCTGACACTCAACTGGGACCCTTTCTCCACCTGTTCTACAGTACCTGTCTGCCTAGCATCCTCTAAGAGATCTGGCAGAGCACTGCCCGCCGGATCTCCCATCGGTGGGCTACAAATGGCCAGCACCGATGCCACACTTGGGGCTATGTATTCTTTCAACATATTAATGTGATAAGTTTTATTCCTCCCTACCTCAGCATATACCTGTAAAACATAGTTGCACTCATTCATCTTTTGGAGCACCGGGTACGGTCCCGACCAGGCAGCCATCAATTTGTTCTCCTGAGTGGGTTTGAGAACAAGTACTTGCTATCCTGGGATGAATTCTCTACTACGACATTCTGATCATACCAAGTCTTCTGCTTGTCCTGTGCCAACCCCATGAGGATCTCTAGCCGGTCTCTGAGATCTACCACATACAGTACTTAAGCACAGAATTATCAGTATTGGCAGTCTCCCTTTCCCATCCCTCACGGAATAGGTCCAGAGGTCCCTGTACCCTATGACCATATAGCAGCTCAAAGGGAGAAAAGCCTGTAGATTCTTGTGGTACCTCTTCGTATGCAAACAGCAAGTGCTGCAGGTGAATCTTCCAGTCTTTGCCCTCTGCCTCTATAAATGTTCGAAGCATCTGCTTCAGGGTACCGTTGAACCTCTCACATAGTCCATTGGTTTGGGGGTGGTAAGGGGTCATGCGCTGGTGCTTCACCCTGCACGCATCCCAGAGATACTGTAACCATTCAGACATGAATTGTGACCCTTGATCGGTTAGGATCTCGCTAGGGAAACCTACCTTAATAAAAATGGTTAGCAATACTTTAGCTACTGCCCTAGCATCAATGGTGGCAAGTGCTACTGCCTCAGGGTACCGGGTGGCAAAGACCACCACCGTGAGGATGTAGCGCTTCCTGGACCAGCTGGAAATCAGGAGGGGTCCCACGAGGTCCATGGCTACTCTCTAGAAGGGTTCCCCTATTATCGGTAACGGATTCAGGGGTGTCTTATCAAAATCGCCCGCCGTAGAGGCATCACAGGACCGGCAGAAATCTGCCACCTTCCTGGATGCCCCCGGCCAGTAGTAACACTGCAATAGCCGGGCTCTCGTCTGAGTGACCCCCTGATGCCCCTCTAGTGGAATAGAGTGGGCTACCCCCAACAACTGCTTCCTATACTCTGTGGGTACCACTAGCGGTCGCTTACCCATCCAGACCTCATCTAATCCCTTGGTCCCTTGTTCTCTATACAGGAGCCCGCGGTGCCACAAGTAGTAATCAGACCTGACCCCTGGCTTAGACTCGGACTTCCGAAGTCTCATGCCCTCCAAGCTGGGGTCTGATTGCACTGCATCCCTAAACTGAGTACCTAACACTGGCCACCCGCTTGTCAGGCTAAGTCGGGGGGACTGGGTATAGGTAAAGGGAACAGTAAGTCAGAGTCAGTATGCGACTTAGTCTGGCTTACCTGTCTGGTGTCCGCATAGACCCCGGGAACTGTAGGTCCCAAATGCAGGGGGACAGGGGCTGGTTCTGCTGAAATCCTTGCTGACTGGATCCTGTGATCATTGCAACGGGGGCCAGCTCAGTTGTAAAGACACAGGTAGCGTGCAACAGGTCATTATCAAGTATGACCTTGGCATCTAACCCGGGCAAAACCCTCACCTCCCTCATGCCACATCCGGCACCACAATCGAAAAAGACCCGGGCTACCTGGAAGGACCGTGATCCTCCATCGAGCATGGTCACTTGCATCCCGTTGCCCGGGAGCAAATCCTCTGGCCGCACCATATCAGAGCAAATGAGGGTCACGGTGGCACCGGAGTCCAGCAAGCCGTCCACCTGCCAGTCCCCGATGGTCACCTTCCGCAGATGTTTCTGCTGGACATCGTTGGGCTGCATCCTGACTGGAGAAACCTGATGTCATCTGATCTCTGCTGCTGGTCCCGAGATGGCAAGTGCAGGTTTTCCCGTGGATGTCCCTCTGTGGGATGGCTCCAGGGCTGTGCTTGGCTCCTCTGTGTGTGCCAGTCGCACATGGGTGACCGGCCTCGCAGCTTGTAATCGTTGCCCCTGATGGGGTTGAGTTTGGTTGAGATGTCTGACCTTGTTGCAAGTAAAATACCGCCTCTTGTGACTAAACTCTGCAGCTTTGCGTGCGTTGCCATCTGCTGCAAGCTTGTGGGTCCACCGAGGGGTGGTTTTGACTCCCTTGTATGGGGTGGCCACATCTTTGGGAGCCGCTGATGGCCACAAACTCGTCCGCCATCCTCGCAGCATCCACATGGGTCTTTAATTTGTGGTCAAAAACCCATGCCCTCACGTACAAGGGAAGCTGCTGCAGTAGCTGCTCCTGGAACATCAAGACCAGCAGTGTGTGGAACTTGGTGATCCTGTACCCTTCCACCCACTGGGTCCCCTGCAAAGTCATTTTTGCTCCATTGTCCACATATGATTCCCGAGGGTTCTTTTCCCCATTCCGGAACTTGCCCCGGTACGCTTCTGGGGTGAGGGTATACTGGGTGAGCAGCATACTTTTAACATGACCGTAGTCATCAGCATCCAGCGTGGAATACCCTGCACAGTTCGCTTGGCTTTCCCGGATAGCAATGGATGCAGTCTCAGCACCATGTCCCGACGTGGGACACTGCACCGGAGACACTGCATCTCAAAGTCATTTAGAAAGGCATCTATTTCATCCGTGCCATCCACGAACTTGCTGAAGCTGTGGTTGTCCACCTGGGGAATATCCTGTTCCCAGTTCCCAGTTGACAAGGTAGGAGTGTGGGGCTTTGCCATGCACTGCGGCCAGTATCTTTATCCACTCTGCTGAGGTAGCCTTTTCTCCCCATGTGGTTAGGAGCGCTGTGAGCAAAGTGGCGGTAAGTCCAGTAGCCGCAGTGACTACCTCATCCGCACCTTGCTCCCTCCCCATGTCCTTGCAGTGACAGAGATGGATCAACCTCCTGCACTGCGGGCTGATTGGTGTCCACTGACAAGCAGCTACGGGGCATGGCCCCTCCATTGGAGCCATTCTGGCTTCATAATTCTCCAAGTCCTCCTCCAGTTGCGGCTTTGATCGGCCGTCCGAAAGCACTTCAGATAGACCGCAAACCACTTATTCAATTAACCTTGTGGTTGTGAGGTCTAGGGCTTAGAAAGTGATCCCTATACTTCAAAGTGGCCACCCAAACAAATGGCACGCTTTTTCAATCATCGCTTGGTTTAGCGCTCGCAGCTCCCCCTTGTTTCGCAAACCAATTGGCACAGTTCACATACACTTCTATTACTGCAGCTAGGGATTGAGCAGCCAAATGGGGTCAATCAAGAAGGTGTAGGGGAAAACATGTCAGTGTGGTTGTGACGATAGCTTATGACAGGTTGTTATTTACACAAATAACTGGGTTTGAACTGAACGAGGCTTAGATATAATAAATTGTATTTATTCCTTTGGATAGGTGAACACACGAAATAGTACAGTAACAGACAAGGAGTACACTTACTTGGATGGGGAATGAGAAGTATCATGTAGCATTTCTCCAGCAGTCAGGTAACAATTCAGATGATATCAGAAGACAAAGGAGATAGGGATTACCACGATTTATATATCTTTTGTAACCCTATCCATAACATTAAGTACAGGTGATTGGTCTTCAATTACCTCTAGCCACTCATTAACGTGGGAACACATTTTGATCCATGCCCCCCTGCTAGTTGGCACATACGCAGTAGAACTTTGGGGTCTCATTTCTGTAGCCCCTCATCTGCATCAGGAATGCCAGCTAGTCTACCAAATTGGATTTCTGGCAGGATATTCTTTGTTGTAAGGTGTTAAATGGGACACTTAAAGACTGCTCTGGTTTGAGCCGTCTCCGCCCTCAGGTAAACAGTGAGGGTGACAAAATCCTTTGAACAATACTTAAGTCCTAGACATTGGGTCGCCTCCCTGGCCATATGCTACCCTGGTATGCAAAGGAATTTCCTCTGGGTTTTATCCCTGCTTTGGGACACAGTATTAAAGATAAACACAAACATATTAAAATATCCGGTTCTGTTGGGTCCAGCGGGTCCAAACTTCCCAGTTCTTAATGCCGGAACTGGGACACCCTATGGTCCAATTTGCGACTTGCTACGACCTTCGAAACCAGAGTTACACAAATACACCTTAAACCGTTTCCTATTTTAATACAAAAAACTCCGCTGTAAATTAAATCACGGGTTTTCACTAAATCCCCATTGAAAACAATGGGCTCCGCCGCCATAGACTTTCAATGGCAAACCGCCGCCGTTGGTGGCTATGGGAATCCGCCGCCATAGACTTTCAACGGGGCGACGCCGCCGTTGAAGTCAATGGGGGTTTTCCGCCATAGCCGGTCAATGGAGATTGGCCGCCATTGGAGTCTATGGGAAAAGTCCCAACTTTTCAAGGGGGTCCATACTTCGTTGGGTTGGTCCAAGAGGGTCAAGGATGGTTCTGCAGCGATGCCGGAGCAGTGACTACAGATACCCCAAACCCTGATCCTCTGGACCCTCCGGAACCGGAGCTATGGATTCCCAAATTTCAGCTTTTGACACTTAGCCGTTTTCTTGAGCTGTTTCTGCCGCCACCATTGGAACCTATGGCGCGACCCGCTCTTCTCGGTTCGACCCTTATCGGGGGTCCAGGATACAGGGACCCGGTTGTGGTCGAGTGGGGGGAGGTCTAGGAACTAGGGGCAAAAAGAATTTTATTTCTATGTGCTCTAAAACTGTTTATTCCCACGCCACTTGTCCTTGAACTTGACTGTTAAGTGATCAAAGCTCTCTTATAGAAAAAGTATCCGCTTTGCGGTTTTGCGGTTTGGACGGCAGCCAACTCGTTCCTGGAAAGCTCCTTCGAGGGATCTCCATTGAAGTCAATGGGCCCATTGACTTACAATGGGAAACCGCCGCTCCATCGTCTCGGACGCCATCTGCTGGTCTTCACAGGAAACAGGACCAAAACAGCAAGATTCGCCATTGAAACGCATGGAGCTCCAATGGCGGCCTATTGACCCTGCAAAATGGTGCCTGAAAAGGCGGGAAAATTAAACAAAGAGCTATAATCACTAAAGAACTATTAACCCTTGTGCTCCCGGATGGATCCTAGTGTGTGTGTGATGCAGACACTGATTAAACCAGATATTACAATAAAGCATGGGAACAGGGGAATACACATTTTCATGTCATAACAAGGTTTTAAATCACATTTCTGGACCTCAGCCCAGTTAACCCCTTGTCTCCCTGGTGAGGTCAGGGGATGGCCAAATGGGGTGCAACCCCTTTAATACCCGGCCACCCCCTCTCTCCCTCTACACCTCCCCTTCTTAATGGGTGACCTGTGGCCCACTGGCCCTAACGGGGAGTGGGGCACTGCTGGCACCATTAATGAATTCAGCCTCAGAGGGATAGTCCTGGCGTGAAAGTCCATCAGCATTGCTGTTTTCACTGTCCTTTTTGTGCTGAATGGTAAATTCAAATTCTTGTAGAGCCAAGCTATATCTCAGCAATTTGGCATTTTCCCCTGATACCCTCTGTAGCCAACTCAGGGGGTTGTGGTCTGTGAGGACCGTGAAAGCCCTCCTATATACATAGGGCTGGAGCTTTTTGAGTGCCCACACAATGGCCAAGCACTCCTTCTCAATGGTGGCATATGCCACCTCCATGGGGAGCAGTTCGCAACTGAGATACACCACAGGGTGCTCTTTGCCGTCGTCCCCCACCTGGCTCAGTACAGCTCCAATACCAAAGTCTGAGGCATCAGTCTGAATGAGAAAATGCTTGTTATAGTCTGGGGCAGCCAGTATGGGGGCTCCAGCAAGCGCAGTTTTCAGTGCCCGGAAAGCAGTTTCACAGACAGGAGTCTAGGTAATAAGCACAGGCAGTTGCTTCTTAGTCAGATCAGTAAGGGGTTTGGCCACGGCGCTGTACTGTGGGACAAACTTCCTATAGTACCCTGCGGTGCCCAAAAATGCCATGACCTGTTTCTTGGTTTTTGGAACAGGCCACTCAACTATGGCTTCTACCTTGGTTGGCTCTGGTTTGAGATGCCCTCCACCCACCCTGTGCCCTAAGTACAGGACTTCTGCCATCCCTACCATACACTTAGTGGGTTTCAAGGTAAGCCCAGCCTCCCTGATCCTATCCAGCACCGCAGCTACATGTCCTTTGTGGGATTCCCAGGAACTACTAAAGACAGAAATGTCATCTAAGTAAGCCCTGGCATAGCTCTGCATCCCTCCCAGTAACCTATTGACCAGGCGTTGAAAGGTAGCCGGGGCATACTTCATCCCAAATGGCATCACCAAAAACTCATAGAGTCCACTTGGAGTGATGAATGCTGACTTCTCCCTAGCCTCCAGGGTCAGTGGGATTTGCCAATAGCCTTTGCTCAAATCCATGGTGGTCAGATACTTTGCCCCTGCGAGTTCATCTAGTAACTCATCCATGCGGGGCATGGGGTAAGCATCTGACACCGTCCCAGCGTTGAGCAACCGGTAGTCCACACAAAACCGGGTGGTCTTGTCCTTCTTAGGAACTAGGACTACTGGACTTGCCCAAGGGCTCTGGGACGGAGTAATTACCCCTAGGGTCAGCATCTCCTATATCTCTCTCTCTCCATACTTGTCTTGACCTCTGCTGACACTCTATAAGCGTGCTTATGCAGAGGTTGCAGGTCCCCTGTGTGCACTGGGTGTTTTGTGAGATGTGTGGTCCCTGGCATGTCAGTGAAGAGGGTGCTAAACTGAGCTAGCATGTCCCTGGCTTCTCTCTTCTGCCTAGCACTCAACTGTGCCCCTATCTCCACCTGCTCCACAGTGTTTCACTGCCTAGCCTCCCCTAGGAGATCAGGCAGAGCATTGCTCGCCGGATCCTCCAGCAGTGGTCTACAAATGGCCAGCACTACTCCCATACTTGGTGCTCTGTATTCCTTCAACATGTTAATGTGATATGTCTTGTGCCTCTCAGGCTCTACCTGTACAACATAGTTGCACTCATTCACCTTTCGGATAACCGAGTACAGTCCCGACCAGGCAGCCATCAGCTTGTTCTCCCGAGTGGGTTTGAGAACAAGCACCTGCTGTCCTGGGATGAATTCTCTGCTACGGGTGTGCTGGTCATACCATTGCTTTTGCTTGGTCTGAGCAGCCCTGAGGTGGTCCTGGGCCACCCCCATGAGCATCTCTAACCAGTCTCGGAGATCTACTACATACTGGATCACTGAAGCATCAGTAGCAGTAGCCTCCCCTTCCCATCCCTCATGGAATAGGTCCAGAGGTCCACGTACCCTGCGGCCATATAGTAGCTAGAAGGGGTAGAAGCCTGTAGATTCTTGCGGTACCTCTCGGTACGCAAACAGCAAGTGCTGCAGGTGAATCTCCCAGTCTTTCCCCTCCGCCTCTATAAAGGTCCGAAGCATCTGCTTCAGGGTACCGTTAAACCTCTCACATAATCCGTTTGTCTGGGGATGGTAAGGGGTAGTGCGCCGGTGCTGTACACCGCATGCATCCCAGAGACAATGTAACAGTTCACTCATGAACTGCGACCCCTGATCGGTTAGGATCTCACTAGGGAAACCTACCTTAGAGAAAATGTTCAGCAAAGCTGCTGCCACTGTCTTGGCACTTATGGTGCCAAGCGCTACTGCCTCAGGGTACTGGTTGGCAAAATCCACCACCGTGAGGATGTAGCGCTTCCCTGACCTGCTAGGAATCATAAGGGGTCCTATAAGGTCCATCTCTACCTTCTGGAAGTGTTCCCCTATTATCAGTGGGGGTCTCAGGGGTGCTTTCACACTGTCGCCCGCCTTACCCACTGGCTGGCAGGCATCACAGGAGCGGTAGAAGTTGCTCGCATCCCGGGATGCCCCCGGCCAGTAGTAACGCTGTAATAACCGGGCTCGCATCCTGGTGACCCCCTGATGTCCCTCTAATGGAATAGAGTGAGCTACCCATAACAATTGCTGTCGGTACCCCTGGGGCAGTACTAGCTGTCACTTACCGGTCACCCCCTCCTCTATCCCCGGGTTCCCTTCCTCTCTGTACAGGAGTCCCTTATGCCATAGGCAGCGCTCAGTGCCCTCCCCTGCCTGAGATTCGGACGCCCGAAGTCTCACGCCGGCCAGGGTAGGGTCTGCCTTCACTGCCTCCCTAAACTGGGCTCCTAAGTCTGGCCACCCCCCAGTCATGTCATTGTCAGGGGAAGGGGACAGGGTGAGAGGGAACAGTAAGTCAGCCTGTGGTTGCAACTGATCCTGGCTTACCTCCCCGGGCTCCTCTGCGCCCTCCGCTAACGTTGGTCCCAAAGGCTGGGGGACTGGAGCGGCCGCCGCCGGCATTGACGCTGTCTGGCTCCGGGTAACCGCTGCAACTGCAGCGGGCTGGGGCACACGATCGTAGTTGCAGGTCATCGGTCCCAGGTCGTTGCCCAAAAGAATTTCAGCATCCAAACCGGGTAAAACCCCCACCTCCCGCACACCCTTGCCCTCCCCCCAATCCAAAAAGATGCGGGCCACCTGCAAGAAACGTGGCTCTCCGTCGGCAACAGTGATCTGCATCCCAGGGCCTGGGAGCAATTCCTCTGGCCGGACCATATCAGGTCGGACAAGGGTCACTGCAGCTCCTGAATCCAGCAAGCCGACTGCTTGCCGGTCACCGACTGTGACCGGGGTGAGATGTTTGCTCCGGCCGTCCGTCTGCTGCAGGTCTGCGCTGAGATGTCCTCCGCTCCTGGCTGTAGGCACCGATGAAACCGGGATAGGGGTGACATGGGACGTCTCGCTGGGAGTTGTTTCTATGACCGGTACTGGTTCTTTGGTGGATGCCACCCGCACGCGGACTACCGGCTTCGCAGCTGGGGTGGGATCGGCTGACCACATAGTCATCTGCAAGCCTCGCCGCCTCTGTGTAAGTCTTGGGCTTTTTGTCATACACCCAAGCCCTCACCGCCGGCGGGCACTGCTGCATGAGCTGCTCCTGAAAGATGAGGTCCAGCAGGCATTGGTAAGCCTTGGCCTCACAGCCCTCCACCCAGTGTAGCCCGTTTAAAGCCATGCGGGTCACATAGGTGACGTAAGTCCCTGAGGCTGCCTCTCCTCCAGCCGGAATTTACCCCGGTAAGCTTCAGGAGTAAAACCATGCTGAAATAGCAATAGTTCTTTCAGGTGGGCATAATCATCAGCATACTCCTCTGGAAGCGCCATCAATGTCTGCTTAGCCAAGCCAGAGAGTAGCAGGTCCAAGCATGCAACCCTATGCACAGGAAGCACCCCATACCGCCGGCACTGCGTTTCAAAGTTCTTTAAAAACATATCAATCCGATCAGTGCCTTCCACGTACTTGGTGAGACTGTGCTTGTCCATTTGGAGTTCATCTTTGCGGGGTTGGACCGGGGGCAATAAGCGGGTCTGTTCACTGCCATAGAGATAAACTTTAGCCGCTCCTCCGCTGTCCCTTGGTCTCCCCATGTTGTAATCAGTGCCAACATTTCAGGGTAAATGGACTGGTGGCCGCAGCCATCAGTGCCCCTCCTGTCGCACTTGTCCCGGGAGGTGCACTCGTTCCCTCCCCGGGATTCTGCCGCCCCGGCACTGGGTTCAGTTCCTGATCTCCGGGCGGCTATACAAGGGCAAGCTGAGCCGTATCTTGAGACTCTACACGCCGGGCTTCATATTCCGTGATTGCGGCAATCATGTCTGCGACCTCCTGGTCCTCATATTCCAGTCCATATTCACGGCACTTGTCTTTTAGCTGAGTTCTGGTCCTCAGTTAGAAGACGTTTTCCGCTTCACTCATGGTTCGGGGTCGCAGCAGTGAGGTGGTGTGACAACTTGCGTTACTTGTTGCACTACCGTGTGTTCAATATCTTTAGTCCCAGGAACTTGCAATTACCATCAAGTTCCCACTGGATCACAGTACCCCGCAGAATATTGTAATCCAGGTCCAGTTCAATCCCGCCGCTGCCACCAGTTATTTTACAAGCCTGTGACGATAGCTTATGACAGGTTGTAATTTACACAAATAACTGGGTTTGAACTGAAAGAGGCTTAGATATAATAAATTGTTTTTATTCCTTTGGATAGGTGAACACACGAAATAGTACAGTAACAGACAAGGAGTACACTTACTTTGGGGATGGGGAATGAGAAGTATCATGTAGCATTTCTCCAGCAATCAGGTAACAATTCAGATGATATCAGAAGACAAACGGGATAGGGATTACCACGATTTATATATCTTTTGTAACCCTATCCTTAACATTAAGTACAGGTGATTGGTCTTTAATTACCTCTTGCCACTCATTAACGTGGGAACACATTTTGATCCATGCCCCCCCTGCTAGTTGGCACATGCGCAGTAGAACTTTGGGGTCTCATTTCTGTAGCCCCTCATCTGCATCAGGAATGCCAGCTAGTCTACCAAATTGGATTTCTGGCAGGATATTCTTTGTTGTAAGGTGTTAAATGGGACACTTTATTTATAAAAATGTATTTATTTATAAAATATTTTACCAGGAAGTAATACATTGAGAGTTACCTCTCGTTTTCAAGTATGTCCTGGGCACAGAGTAAAACAAAATAATACATGGTTACAAATACAGTTACATAAATGAACAAGGTATACATTATATACAAGACATTGCATGCACAGTTAAAGAAAATATATATTAGGAGCGTATGAAACAGTTACAGACCAGATTAAAGTGTGAGACAGCCTTAGATTTGAAAGAACTTAAGCTGGTGGTGGATATGAGAGTCTCTGGTAGGTTGTTCCAGTTTTGTGGTGCACGGAAGGAGAAGGAGGAACGTCCGGATACTTTGTTGAGTCTTGGGACCATGAATAGTCTTTTGGAGTCTGATCTCAGGTGATAGGTACTGCATGTGGTAGGGGTAAGGAGCTTGTTCAGGTAGCTGGGTAGCTTGCCCAGAAAGTATTTGAGGGTGAGACAGGAAAGGTGAACTTTGCGCCTAGACTCTAGTGATGACCAATCTTGTTCTTTAAGCATTAAAAGACTGCTCTGGTTTGAGCCGTCTCCGCCCTCAGGTAAACAGTGAGGGTGACAAAATCCTTTGAACAATACTTAAGTCCTAGACATTGGGTCACCTCCCTGGCCATATGCTACCCTGGTATGCAAAGGAATTTCATCTGGGTTTTATCCCTGCTTTGGGACACAGTATTAAAGATAAACACAAACATATTAAAATATCCGGTTCCGTTGGGTCCAGCGGGTCCAAACTTCCCTGTTCTCAATGCCGGAACTGGGACACCATATGGTCCATTTTGTGACTTGCTACGACCTTCGGAACCGGAGTAACACAAATACACCTTAAACCGTTTCCTATTTTAATACAAAAAACTCCGCTGTAAATGAAATCACGGTTTTTGACTAAATCCCCATTGAAAACAACGGGCTCCGCCGCCATAGACTTTCAATGGCAAACCGCCGCCGTTGGCGGCTATGGGAATCCGCCACCATAGACTTTCAACGGGGTGACGCCGCCGTTGAAGTCAATGGGGGTTTTCCGCCATAGCCGGTCAATGGAGATTGGCCGCCATTGGAGTCTATGGGAAAAGTCCCGAACTTTCAAGGGGTTCCATACTCCGTCGGGTTGGTCCAAGAAGGTCAAGGATGGTTCTGCAGCGATGCCGGAGCAGTGACTACAGATACCCCAAACCCTGATCCTCTGGACCCTCCGGAACCGGAGCTATGGATTCCCAAATTTCAGCTTTTGACACTTAGCCGTTTTCTTGAGCTGTTTATGCCGCCGCCATTGGAACCTATGGCGCGACCCGCTCTTCTAGGTTCGACCCTTATCGGGGGTCCAGGATACGGGGACCCGGTTGTGGTCGAGTGGGGGGAGGTCTAGGAACTAGGGGCAAAAAGAATTTTATTTCTATGTGCTCTAGAACTGTTTATTCCCACGCCACTTGTCGTTGAACTTGACTGTTAAGTGATCAAAGCTCTCTTATAGAAAAAGTATCCGCTTTGCGGTTTGGACGGCAGCCAACTCGTTCCTGGAAAGCTCCTTCGAGG
The DNA here is from genome assembly GCF_040206685.1 of Ascaphus truei. Lineage (NCBI taxonomy): Eukaryota > Metazoa > Chordata > Amphibia > Anura > Ascaphidae > Ascaphus > Ascaphus truei. Next base: position 391,596,220 of record NC_134484.1, on the reverse strand, counting down.
GATCTCCATTGAAGTCAATGGGCCCATTGACTTACAATGGGAAACCGCCGCTCCTCCTCTCGGACGCCATCTGCTGGTCTTCACAGGAAACATGACAAAAACAGCAAGATTTGCCATTGAAACACATGGAGCTCCAATGGCGGCCTATGGACCCTGCAAAATGGTTCCTGAAAAGGCGGGAAAATTACACAAAGGGCTATAATCACTAAAGAACTATTAACCCTTGTGCTCCCGGATGGATCCTAGTGTGTGTGATGCAGACACTGATTAAACCAGATATTACAATAAAGCATGGGAACAGGGGAATACACATTTCATGTCATAACAAGGTTTTAAATCACATTCCTGGACCTCAGCCCAGTTAACCCCTTGTCTCACTGGTGAGGTCAGGGGATGGCCAAATGGGGTGCAACCCCTATAATACCGGGCCACCCCCTCTCTCCCTCTACAGTGGTGCACATACATTTAACCCCTTCAGTCCCACCGTGATTTAGGGTTAATCAGTCGGGTATAATGCCTTAATTAATGGCCTGATTAACCCTCATCGCCACACTGGCAGAGGTGGCTTCCCAGTCTTCTAAGGGCATGTGCTAACCTAGCACCTATGCCGCTTAGCATACGGGACCCAACCCCTTACCTGGCAATAGTAAATCTGGGCTTCGGCTACCATTTGTTGCTAGCCAGGATTTTACACCAGTACAGGGAACTTTACTGTATCCCGCCCTCCCTGACACTTCAGGGTCTCTGAGGCTTTCAACTCCGGACATCGACAGACATTGGGGCAGCAGCCCAGCAGGGTGCCTTTTGAAGTCCGGAGTTAGAAAACCCTCAGCTCATTTATACCAAACATATGTGCATGTTAATGGATTCACTGCCGGGGCTGACAGGAAAAGGGTTCCTGTCTTTGTACTTTAAAATACCTGGAATTAGGCTCATTCTTATATGTGACTTTATATAAGAGTGTAATAACAATAGGTATGTGTATTATTATCCCCTAGCCCTCTGCATCTCAAAAATCAGAGTGCTAGCTCATTCCTATCGTAAGTGAGTCCCTTAATTGAATGTGCTATGTGCTGTGGTCTGTGGTTTGACTTGTAATCTGTCTGTGGTGAGAAGCCGGGATTCAATGTTGCATTGCTTGTCTGGATCAATAACCACAGACGCATTTTACCAATTGACCTTAATCTGATAATAAAACCACATTGTACATTGTTGCAATACTCCATCTTAACTAGACCACAAACCACTTATCCACTTGCGTTTGTGGTTAAGGCTTTCCCTGATCTGTCTGCGGTTAGGAAGGGATTCAGGGTTACAATGCAGACACTCACCACCGGCAGACTTATTCAATTAACGCTTTAGGTTCTATACTGCGTGCGCGCGCTACACCGTGCACACGCGGCAGTTTTAGTTGGCTGAGATTAGTCAGCCATTCTATAATGGTGCTGCTTGCTCGCACGGCAGGGAGCGTGGAACCGGCCGACAGGGGAGAAGATGGAGAAAATAAAGAAATTGCGTCGCTACCACCGCTGAAATGTGTATATGTGTGTATGTGTGTATATGTTTATATGTATTTATGTGTGTGTATGTATGTACAATGTTATTAAAAAATTATTAAAGTATTAATTTATTTATTTCAAAACTTATTTAAACACACACATACATACACACACACACACACACACACATACATACACACACACACACACACACACACACACACACATATATATACACACACATACACACACATATATACATACACATACATACAGTACATCACTCGCGCACAGTATACACCAAAAAATTGTGCGGCATGTGCACGCACCTTCGCACAGGCACGTTCGCGCACACGGCAGTACACAGTATATAACGAGCCACACACAGCGCTGGAAGCCCCCTCTGCCTAGCGGACACATTCTACATAATACAGTATATATTAACAGGACTGAAGCTGGATTCTGGGCTGCAGAACTGACACTCCATTTTTACAGTATGACTCAGGGGCCATCACAGGTGATATACGGGGAATACATGGCATTACGGTGACCAAACAGTTAACCCCTTCATCCCCAATAAGGCTTAGGGGCAACATATCCAATATGTTTCTTTTTTTGACATTCGTATCACTTTGTTACCCCATCTCCAATTTAATTTACAAATCTCCACACCTATAAATTGTAAACCCCACAGATCTTGCCCATGATATTCCTTAAAATCTTTTGAGACACTACTGCAGAAAGTCTCTCAATTTATACCATATGACCCCCTGAGCCCTCTCAGAAGACAGGAAGTTACTGAAGAGGTCACATCCGGTGGCTGAAGACTAAAGAAAAGACACCTTTAAATAAAGAAGAAAAACGTATAGAAGAAGACTCTATCATCAGAGGATCGAGGGCTTCGTGGCAAAGTGCTGATCCAACATCGTAGCCCCCAAATGGCACTGGATTACAAATAGACCATCTTGCCTGGATTTAGTTTTTACTTTTTATTTTAGCCATATTTTTGCCTGAATTCATTGTTTCTGGTTTTGGGTGTTTTTTTTTTTATGGTAGCCATTGGGCTTTGGATTGGTGTTTATGGTTTTAAGTGGCCATCTGGCTTTGGATTGTTTTTTATGGTAAATGGATAAATCAGACCTTGGATTAATTTGTTTTATGGTTGGGCATCGTTCCTTTTTTGCATTGGTTCATGAGTGGCTTTAGTCATGAAGATGAGGATAGACTTTATTCTGGCTGGGGTAAGTACCCATTTGTATTTAGGTCTTGAGAGGGCCTAGGTCAGGCCTGCACAACTCGTAAAGTGCGAAGGGCCGAACTGCTCCAAGGAAAAAAAAATTGGGCCGCACGGGTAAAATCATCATCATCATCATCGTCATCATCATCGTCATCGTCATCATCATCATCGTCATCATCATTTCTCCTCCAGTCCAGTCAGTATCCAGCATCTCCCCCCCATGTCAGCATCCAGCATCCCCCCCAAGTCAGCATCCAGCACCCCCCCCACCCAAGTCAGCATCCAGCATCTCCCAAGTCAGCATCCAGCATCCCCCAAGTCAGCATCCAGCATCCCCCCCCCAAGTTAGCAACCCCCCCAAGTCAGCATCCCTTTAGTCAGCATCCAGCATCCCCCAAGTCAGCATCCACACCCCTCAAGTCAGCATCCCCACCCCAAATCAGCATCCCCTCCCCAAGTCAGCATCCAGAACTCCCCCCCAAGTCAGCATCCAGCACCCCCCCAAGTCAGCATCCAGCATCCCCCAAGTCAGCATCTAGCATCCCCCCCAAGTCAGCATCCCCCCCAAGTCAGCATCCAGCACCCCCCCCAAGTTAGCATCCAGCATCCCCCCCAAGTCAGCATCCACACCCCTCAAGTCAGCATCCAGCATCCCCCAAAGTTAGCATCCACACCCCCAAGTCAGCATCCAGCATCCCCCCCAAGTCAGCATCCCCCCCAAGTCAGCATCCCCCAAGTCAGCATCCAGCATCCCCCCCAAGTCAGCATCCAGCATCCCCCCAAGTCAGCATCCACACCCCCCAAGTCAGCATCCAGCATCCAGCATCCCCCCCAAGTCAGCATCCCCAAGTCAGCATCCAGCATCCCCCCAAGTCAGCATCCACATCCCCCAAGTCAGCATCCCCCCCAAGTCAGCATCTTCCCCCAAGTCAGCATCCCCCCCCCCAAGTCAGCATCCAGCATCCCCCCCAAGTCAACATCCACACCCCCCAAGTCAGCATCCCCACCCCCAAGTCAGCATCCGGCATCCCCACCCCCCAAGTCAGCATCCAGCATCCCCCTCCAAGTCAGCATCCACACCCCCCAAGTCAGCATCCAGCATCCCCCCTAAGTCAGCATCTTCCCCCAAGTCAGCATCCCCCCCCCAGGTCAGCATCCCCACCCCCCCCCCAAGTCAGCACCCCACAGCCCCCCGCATGAATGAATGACACCCCCCCCCACCACGCCTACCAGATGATGTTGACGGCGGTAGCAGTGGTGGCGGGGGCGGCAACAGGAGGAGAGGAGGTGGTGGTGGATGGCGGCAACTAAAACTTATATAAAATTGTTGGCGAGGTGAAGCAGGGGGAAGAGCGCTCTAGTAACAGACCCGGAAGTTCCAGGTCACGCTACTGTTGGAGCGCGTTCCCCTGCTGGAGCCGGGAAGGGGGGATAGGGGGATTAGGGGAAGCGCGCGCATTTGCTGGTGCACGCTCCTAGAAGGCACAGACACAGCATGCGGCCGCGAGAGTTTACCAGGGAAGGAGAGGATGGGAGAAGGAGGGAGTTGAAGGGGGGCCGTCGCGGGCCGCACGGGGTGCCCCGGCGGGCCGCATGCGGCCCGTGGGCCGTATGTTGTGCAGCCCTGGCCTAGGTGAATATTTGCTCATTAGATGGGTGCAAATACAGCAAATGCCTCACCTTTCAATATATATCTTATAGTCCATGGTCGTATTCTTTTCTCAATTTATTCAGAGACAATAGAAAACATCTTTAACAGCATTATTTCAGTCAGTTACATCATTCAGTCATATATAATTTAGTAATATAGTGGAGAATCCTTAGTTTAGTTGTTCTTAGCTTGGTGGTATTAAATATTCTGAATGCTATAAATCCAAATATGCTCTTTAAACATTTTTGCAATCCCTGTTTTTCTTACTGTCAGCCAAAATGTTCTTATTCAATCATCAACATTAGAACACTGTTTCTTCATTTAGCAATATTTACTTTGATTTAGAATAGGGGAGCGCAACGTTTTGTAGCTGCGCTCCCCTGCCTTCTGCCCCTCGCTCTCGTGCCCCCCTTACCATGATTGCAGGTGTCAAATGATGGCATCACGTCACCCCGTTGCCATGGCGACAGACGTGTGACATCATGCCGCATGACACGGCGGCGTTTTTTGGCGCCGGGTTGCCATGACGACGCGTCACAGCAACTCTTCTGAATCCCAGTAAGTGAGTTGCAGAGGCCTCATGCGATCCCCCGGCATTTCATTTAAATGCCTTGGGGAAGAGCGTGGGGCCTTTGCAACCGCTGCTCGCCCCCCAAAAAATCCCACGCCCCCCACTTTAGAAGAACCTCTGTTCTGTCACTAACTATAGAATTAACTATGTTCCTTATCTTTTAAGACCAATCTCTATTGTATTGTCTTTTACTACTAACTTTTTAACTAACCTTTGATTCCAAACTCAAGACCATATACTATTCAACTCAGCCGGCATTAAACATACCAAGTGTCATACTAAATGGGATTGAATAAAACAAGATAGATTCTTAAGTGATTTAAAAAATTTCTACACCTGCCTGTCTTCACACTGATTTATCTTCTTATCTTTGCAGAGGCAGCTAATAATTGTCTAATATAATTTCTAACGTAATACTATATTACTTATTTTGAACTGGTTACATGTTGAATACATATGTACAGTATATAGACAATATAACATGTTTATTATTTATGCTTAAAATCCTCCTATCTTCACTAGGTGGCAATCAATGGATTTATGGTTTAAATGTGTTTCTTAAGTATGTGCTTTTTTTAACACTATATTTCTATGTGTTTTTTTATGCTGTGGTTTTTTTTCCAATGGTCAATAGCCCTATTAGGCACATTTGGCTAATAGGGCTATTGCCCATTAATGTAGTGTGGTTAATTATATTAAACAAAACATTTTCTTCCAGGTAAGAACTCCCTCTGTGCTAAATATGGATTATTTGAAAAAGTTTTAGAATCACAAACATGTAATTTATGGAAATAGGATAAATTAAGATAATGTATGTCAGTGGTAGACAAATTGTCCCTCGAGGGGGTCAATCTGGCCTATTATATATGGCTAAAATAAAAGATTACTTATAGGTGTAAGAATGCAATTTTGGAGAAAGAAATGTTCAGTTTGTGCATCTTTCTGTCAATATATATATTGCCAAGTCAGCTCAGCACAGTGTTTTTCCTCTGCAATATCTGTACATATATATGGAAGTATTTATATACTGTATATTGCCAATAGCACAGGCTCTGCGGGACTGCCTTGTGCAATCATTTTCAGCTACAAGAGATAATTTATTTTAATGAGTTGTACCAGTAAACAATAATTTATTTATGCATATCGTATAACCCATCAACCTTAACAATCTCTATAATTTCAATGTTTTACTGCATACTCTTCACTGAACATTATAATATATAATTTGATTAATATACTCTCCATAGGTTATTGAATTAGGTCCTATCCTCATTCACTAGAACAGGAATGCGCAAACTTCTTGAGCTGCGCCCCCCTGCCCGGGAGCCGCAGCGTTCGCGCCCCCCATCCCCTCTCCAATGACACAGCGTCAAATTACGTCGCGGGCCATGTGACGTCGTGTGACTCCACCGCGTCATTTGACGCATGTTGCCATGGTGAAGCGTGACTTCACATGACCCTGCAGCGTCGTTTGACCCCACATTGCAATGGCGACGCGTCGCCGAAGACACGGCAGAGAGTTGGTAAGTGTGTTACAGAAGCCTCACGCCTCCCCTGAGATTTAATTTAATTTAACTGCCATGGGGAAGACCGCGGGGCCTCTGTAACTGCCTTAACCCCACCTAGAACTTCTCCCATCCCCCCAGAAGGGCACGTCCCCCAGTTTGCGCACCGCTGCACTAGAACACTATAGTGAAGGATTTCAGTGCATACAATCGGGGCCTTTCTTGTACTATCATTCCTTTCATGTGTGAGGGCTGATTGTCCGTAATGTTCCATATATATTTTTCCCCCAGTGCACCACCTCGCATACATTATGAAGGTTGAGCGGGCACCACAGTTTGTTGCACTACATCTTTTTTTTTTACTTCTACAGTATAATTGAAGCAGGGATAGAAACTTAAAAAATGTAATTTGTTCAGGTTGCAGTATAAACATAGCCCCTGAGGAAGTTCATATTGGAACGAAACGCGTATAGCGGAATTTTGCTGAGCTTTGGGAGGACATTTGTTTGCTGCTGGAGGAGCTGAGATTTGGTTCCAGAATTTTCAACCCTGTAATTTTCATCTACTGCTGAAGCGGCCGTTTAAGCAGGATCAAGGGCTGATTGGAGGTGTAGCTATCCAGTTCCAGAGCTGCAACCCAGGGTGGTCTAAATACGCATCTCAAAGTTGCCTATGTAAGTGCATTACTTGGTGTTTTTGATATATAAAAGCAAGCTACACTATATTTGCTTTGTCTTTTCTATGTTCAATTCTCCTCACACTTTTCTTTTAACCCTCATGGAATTTGCAATGGATGTATCAAGTGTCAATCTAGATATCTTTCTGAGTTGGTTACTCTATATAACCCTACTGCCTGATTTACACGTGGAACATGAGTGGAACATGAGTGGAACATTCACAGAAACACCTACTCTTATTCAAATTGTGTATACTGTATTGCAGTATTGTTATTATTTTCTTTCTGCAGTATGTCCCTGGATGAAATCTGCGCCCTGAAATTTTCTGCTAAAAGTACAAACATATATTTTCTTAAAGACAAGTGATTCCATTTCAATGAGAATTTTATTTCCTGTTTTCATTTCCGTCTTTAATAGAAGTTCAGAACATATTTTACATATCAGTGTAAAACATTGTCAGTTTTAAGTCTACACAGTTGCGTAAAATGTCTCAACACCACCAAAACAAGAGTGCTCACCAAACTTTAACTGACAACAACAAATATGGTATGATAGTAATGGAGATTTTGCTGCTACCATTTTGGTTAATTCTATACAAAATTGACTAACCAGTCACACCATTCTTGTGCTATTAATACCTGTTTGTCTAATATTTGGAAAGTATCATGTCTATAGACCTTTCCTTATGAACTCCCCAAATCATAAGTGATATTTTTATTTGCTTCTGAACCCCCAAACACACCAAATTTTGTGGACAATCAATACATTTATAGTTGTGTTAATTGGCATAACTAATTTAAGAATTTCGATTTGAATGAGATACTCCAAAAATATCTTCTAACTGTACAGTATATAAAATGAGTTTTGTAAGCATTTACAACATGTAAGGAGCTACAGTAGGAATTCCAAGACTACGCAAAAGTCACAGTCACTATCACCATCATCTTTTAAGAAAAGTATGTAGGTATTAAACTTGTAAACAAAATATTATTTACAAATCAATGAAACTACCAAGTGGTATAAATAAAACTATAAAATACCAACAATACAGATGCAAATGTAAGTGTCGACTAATGCAAATGTAAGTGTCGACTAATGCAAATGTAAGTGTCGACATTTTGACTGAGTATTCATGTAATGTTCATGTTAATATTAAATATTTCATTTGACAGAATATTCACAAAGTTTTAATAAGCATGAGTTTTTACTGATAGCTGACAAATTAAAGAACTGTACTGATCATTTAATTTTGATTAAAAGTAGGTTAGGTGCAAGTGTGATACATGCATTGTTTTGCTGAAAATATAAAACTATTTTAATAATAATAATAATAATTTGGTGGTATTTTTTTTTAACAAAGTGTAAAGTTTAACCTCATCAAAAATTATTTTTTTCAATATAGAAAAAATACCCTACAATCTGTGTGAAGAATGTAACAACGTTTTATACCGATGTATTTTTAGTAACAATTTGTACCAGTGATATTTTTCCAAAGATACAAAAAGGGTAAATTACCACTGTACAAATACAAGTAAAATGTTGCATCTTCTTTTAAACCTTGATATACATGTTTTTCTTAGTTTAAAAATATGTAGAAACCATATAGACAGCAAACCTTGTCTCTAAGTGGTAGTAATTCAAGACTGTATACTGTGATTCAAAATCCATTGTTTTGTTCTTATAGTACTCCATCAATGATTGCTGTTTCAATGATATATCACATTCCTTGTGCATTAAAGTCCTATGTGAACATTTCTTTGGTAATAACACTGGTGTTCATTGCAATGTCCCATACTCAATATGATGTCCTTCTTCAGAGTTTTTTGTTTAACCTTGCTGCCTCTGTGGGAAAAAAAAGAAATAATTAAATACTAAAGTTTTAAGAGTCATTTTGCACCATTTGGCTGTGTGTAACATCAAAGTGTCACATTTAAAGTGTACAGTAGGTAGAGTTAATTTTGGAGTTATCATCTATGGATGTTTTCTTTCTATATCTTTAATCATGGATGCATTCTGAATATCTGGACTAACATTCTGATTACTTTCTTCAAACAGGTATGTTTATGCGAGATGAATTCTCCCATCATCAATTGCAACAGAACATACAATCTAATTAACTATTTGGTATGTTTCTGTAAGTTGATTAGGCAAACCCCTCCCTTAATTGTTAGTCAAATACATGTGATCAGAGTATTTAATACCATGTAACTTGGCTGTGAGCCATATGGCTGTGTGTAACATTAAAGTGCTACATTTAAAGTCTAGGTAGAGTTTATTTTGTAGGTGAAGATTAGAGGAAGATCTGGACTCTGCGCAAAAACTACAACTTTGTAACGGTGAGAACTTTAATTTCTAAATGCTGTGATTATTTGTACTCTTCCTATCGTCCAATAACTGGGAAGCCTCTGCTCCTGCATCTCACTATGCCTTCCCTTTTGCTTTTTCTGTTTACTGTTTCCTCACTCCTTCGTGAACATCTCTGTTCTCTCGAACTTTCCCCCTCCCCACTGTGCCATTATTTATACACCTATCTCCCAGCAACTTCTTTATGCCTCAATAAAAAGCACCAACATAGATACTGGGGATCTTCCCTAAGCCTGAACCCAGACATACACATCTGTTCCCACCCATGACTCCCTGCCATCTCTTCCTCTGTAAATGGTGTTAACCTTCTGATTTAATACTGACTAACCTTAAAACTCACCCCACAAATCCAAGCATCCCAATAGCCTGCACTCATGCTATTGTCCCACAGTCACTCCTACCACCCATTGTTTCCAAGCACTGCCATCTACTGTACTTCTCTCCTCACCTGCTGTCTCTGTGTCTCCCATCATACCACTTTGATTATAAGCTCTTCGGGGCAGGGATTTATTTTCCTGTTGTCTGATTTTGCTACACTTATTGTATTATTATAATTCCCCGTACTGTATTCTTTGTGAAGCGCTGAGTACACTTTTGGCACTATATAAATAAAGACATACAATACCACCCGTTTCTGTGGTTTAAAAATGTAAATACTTCCATGTTAAAAATGTGTAGAGGTCGAAGGCATTATTACTCCAGTTAAAGCGATGTGTTAATGCTACCACGTTATTATAGCCAGATTTACTGTGATCACAATTGCAAACAATGTTAATACTTGCATTATCTCTGTACCGTGAGCGTTATTTACTGTGTTATGTCTTGCATCATTCCGCGTTGTGACACCAAGAAGTACATTGATAAAACCACACAAGAAGTTTTGTAATTTGAACTATTCTTTCCATTTATACGTAATAGCTCTGGGTTATGTTAAAAGTTCCGTAGTTTTGATTCTGTTTTGGATTATGGGGAAAATGTAAATTTGATGAAAAAAATCATAACGTTATCTAATATGCAGTGTTTTTTTTATTCATATGAAAGTATCTACACTACCGACACACTTTATTAAAGTGTGGCCGGTACCGCAAGCCGGGATATTTCCCGGCTTGCTTGTGGCTGCCCCTCGGCGTGCCGCGCGTCATAGACGCGCGTTCACGCGTCTTCGGGAGCCTGCGCCCCCTGCACGCGCGTCCAGGGCTCCCCGAGGGAGCCCTGGTGTCCCGCGATCTGCGGGACGGCGGCAGGGGGTTCCGGGGGACCCGGCGGACCCGGTAGCGTTAGGGAGAGCGCCCCGATCGGAGGGCGCTCTTCTGCTGCTTCGGCGTGCGCCCGTCACACTCGGGCGCGCGCCAGGCTACTGCTGCGGCCAAGAACGGGCAAATGCTCGAATAAACTTGGCCGCAGCAGTATGTCATTTACAATCTATTTAGCATAAATTATAATGGTAAAAATGTTGTAGTTTATTTTAAAAATTATAATAAAATTAAGTGAATACAGTGAGTAATTATTGGTCCAATCAGCAACAAGGATCGCAGACTTGTTTTATGAATTATGGTTCCTCTTTCTCATCTTGATCGGCATTGCTGCCAGTATTGTTGTGACCGTAACAAACTCATCCCGCTGGAATCAACCGCAACATTTTCCTTTTCATCAAAGATTCTGTAGTTCATTTGAATAAATACCAGCTTCTCAATATTTTGTAGCCTCCTCCGATTGTCTCTAACAATGCTGCCTGCTGTGCTAAATATTCTTTTACAGTAGGCACTAAAGGGTGGACAGCTTAAGTAAACTGTAGTTAGTCTCTTTTAAGGGCTCCAGATACTGTAGTTCTCTCTCTCAGTATATAAAACGGGCTGACCCTGATGCTAACTTTTGTTATCATTGAAATAATCATTCACCATTCTACGGTAAATAAAAATACCACTTGTGGTCTTTTCCCATTATCGCTTCCCAAACAGCGCTTCCACTGCAGGCAGGGATTCTGGGTAATGACACGCAAATGAGCAGAGTGTCACTCTTTACTTCTCATCAATTTTAACATGGACCCCGTATAAATGTATGTCTGCTGGATTACACATCTTTTCAGCACAGCCTGGATTAAAACAAGTGCAAGCCAGTAAACCTTCTAACAGATAGCTATTTTGACCTTTTTAGTCTCATCAGTGTGAATATGGTTGCTGGCTATGCAACGTGAAGCTAGAAACATAGCTTCAAGATCATTTGGCATATTCTTAAAGACTGACTAGATACCTTTTTCTGTATCTGTTACATCAGTGTTATATTTTCATTTTTTATTTGTTTGTTGTTGAGTGGAACTAATACTGAAAATACTATTACTAAGCAGGAGATGCAGCAGTTTCAGCAGCAGAAGCTAAGGTACAATAGGTTACATGATATGACATTTGAGCTGACATCGTGGCAACAAGGCACTATTTGCAGGCTTACATATGTGGCGTGGAAGGGAAAAGGCAATTTTGGCTTAAAGACATAAACACATATAAGGAGACAAAGAGTCCTCCTAAAAAGATCCTCATTAGCTGCACACAAAGCTCGGAATATTTAGCAGGGTTTGAATACCAACTGTATGAGTGATTCAAGTAGCTGTAAGGTACAGGTAAGCAATCGCTCCCAGCACTGTGGGAGGGCAATTGCCACTAAAAGCCATGTGGCAAAAATAATAAATACTTTATTGATTAATCAAAGTGACATATAACATATAGCGCATACTCTAAACTATCATAAAAACAATTAAAACATATATGTAACGGGTGACAACCAATCTAGGGATGACCATGGTACAGCCTGCACTGTATGACTTACCACCCAGAGTAGAGACAGGATAGATATTTGTATTGTGATACTAATTCATTGATTTTGTCTCACTCATCACGATCTATCCACCTGTTTAGGGATCTATTTGTAGATCAAGTTGGAATTATCCATGGTCATCCCTAGATCCTGCTAAATATTCCAAGCTTTGTGTGCAGCTAATGAGGATCTTTTTAGGAGGACTCTTTGTTTCCTTATATGTGTTTATGTCTGTTAGCATTATCCTCTTTGCACCAGCAGGAAATATATAAAAAAATAAGAATTGTTTTATGATTATATTTGAACTATGGTGAGTGGTATATCACAAGTTATGTATACAATTTTGGCTTAAACCAAGAATCAAATATAGTCTTTGGACCCCTGTTCTTTTTTGCCAAGTACCAAATATGCGTGCAAAAATGTCTGCTCAGATTTCAATATGGTATGAATCTTTGAGCCCTCATTAATCACCGAATATATATTATAAATGGTATCTGGAACTAGAACCATTTTTTAAAAATAATATTCCCTCTGTCTTTTCAGAAGTGTATTGAGGTGCGTGACATGACTCAGACTGGTATCTTCTGAACGCCCTTCCTGTGTTGCTATTTCAAATTATTTAAGTAGTTCACACAAAAGTGCAATTATTTTTCCAGTGTGCTGGAGTAAAATACAATCCCTCCTTTCCCTATTAAGTTGGATGCTGTGTAGCTGCTGATGCAGCAAACAGCTTTTTGCTGTTCCTGAAATCACTGAACAGCAGAATATACTTTTGTTGCAGCTCTTGCTGTTTTCTGCCTTCTGTTGCCGAATGCTGAAAAGGACCGGAGATTTTACGATAGCCAACTTCTAGTGTACAGGACTATCATGTTTCTAACCATTCTGAAACAAAGAATGTTTGCATAATCTCCTAGTCATAGTGCACAAGCAATTTTTGCACTATTATCAGAAATTACCAAGGCCTGAGGAGCACCCACGTGGTGTCAGCCACTTTGCAATAAAATTGTTCAGTTTATCTGAACGATTGAAACCAGTATGCTTCCTAGTTATGCCAGTTCTCAAGACCCCCACCCCTTAACCAGGTCATGTTTTAAGGATATCCCTACTTCAGCGCAGGTGGCTAAATCAAAAAGCCTGCCTCAGTCAAAGACTGAACCACATGTGCAGAAGAAGGGATATCAAGAAAACCTGACCTGTTTAAGACTAGAGCTGAGAACCCCTGTAGTAATACATTAAGCAGGTTGTCTGTGAATGTCCTCTTTCAACCCCTTGAAACAAGACAGAGGGAACAATGATTATGGAAATGCTATTGCTGAAGCTACAATTGATGAAGAGAAAGAAACCCAGAGGGTCATCACTGTCATGTTGTCCTTGGTTTGACCATTATCACTTGTCCACATATCCATACTGAGGGCTAGAGCTTCAGAAGTCCGTAAAATATTTTTATTGCTGTGTTACCACCATTTACACCCATAACGCTTATCCACAAAGGTGATTTGGTTTACGATGGCCTCGCGTTAAGGTAAAAAATATCACATCAATACATTTTAACGGATGTCTGGCTTACTCATGTGTAAATCATATGGTAATGAGCCATTTACCTAACAACGCAGATTCTCAAACCGCTGTTAATGTTAGTGCATAGAAATAACGCTGTGATAATTTGGTCAAACTAAAACCCGATTCAATATACAGTGTAAAGAGATATTTTTTTTGCATCAGAGTACTTAATAATTTAAATAATAGCATGCAGAGCTTTCAAACCCACATGGGATTGTTCTCCAAGTGTACTATAGCAGCAGTGTTAGGCTAAGGCCCCGCTCCCTCAGTCAGCGCGCCCGCACTGCAGACAGGTGGCGCGCTGACAGGCACAGACCGCGATATGCGGTCTGTAGGGAGCCGGGAGCCGGGGCGGGAGTGGGAGGGGGGCGTGGTTTGAGCGGAGGGACCCACTACTCCCCCCCCCTCCCTCCACGGGCTCGGTCTCCCGGGCTGCAGGAGGGAGCTGCTGCGGGCTGCTGGAAGGTAAGCAGCTCCCGCTCCCTCCACCTTCCCCCACAAATGCCCTCCTCACACACGCTGATACACACACACATACACCACCCCCTACCTTGTGTAGGAAGCTGTCTGACAGCTCCCGCTACCGCCGTTGATAGGCTCATCAGCGCACCACGTGACGCGTCACCGCTCGGGATCACAATTTTCTTGCATCCCCTGGCGGCTGACGCGTCACAGCGCGTAGTGAGCCGTACAGCGAGGGGGGACGTGGGCCGGCTCAGAAGGATTCCCCTGCTGGTGGGGAATGCTCACGTGGCCGCCCCTGCCGCCAGGCGCAGCTGGTCCCAGCCCTTAGACGGAAACATATACGTTCTGTAGTGATGGGGAGGAGATAAAATGTTGTATAACGTCTTCAAGTGGAGTGGTGATTAGAATAGGATAAATTAGCGGGAGATAAGTATAATACTGTAAGTGTGAGAGGTGGATGAATACAGTAGCAGAGCTGTGAAGATTTATCTGGCGGTTTTGCTCACATCTTCTGGAAAGTTTGCTTGTGTAGCGCTCCAGAAGTTGAATACTTTTGAATTTAATTCTGAAATCAAAAAAATTTGAGAATGTATATTGTTAAGTTCGACAGTGTGTGGTGTGTGTCCCGATTGGGAAAAGTGTTGTGTTCTGGTCTTGATGTCCATATGGTGAATATGTAGTGATTCATCTTGGTCTGAAGGATCACTTGGTTTCACCAACATAGGTCATATTGGTCAATTTTCTACAAGATACACCACAATGGTGAATTTGCAGGTGAGTGATCCTTGTACAGATGTAGCAAAGGTTATTTTGCACCCACTGAGGCAGGGGTGTCCAACTCCCTTCATATGATGGGCCTGATCAGAATTCATCGTAGTTCATTCAGGCCATAAATTATCAAAATATCCCCAACATGCTCCCCTCCTCACCAGCTTCTCCCCACATGCTCCCCTCCTCACCAGTTTCTCCCCCACAGGCTCTCCTCCTCTCCAGCTTCTCCCCCACATGGTCCCTTCCAACAGCTTCTCTCCCAGATGCTCCCTTCCTCCAGCTTCTCCCCCTCATACCCCACACTCTCCAGCTTTTCCCCCACATGCTCCCCTCTTCACCAGCTTCTCTCCCACATACTTCCCTCTTTCATAAACTCCCCTCCGCATGTGCTTCTACCTCATGCTCCCTTTTTCTTCAGCTTTTCCCCTACAAACTTCTCACCTGCATCTCCTTTAGATGACTCTCTCCTAACCTGCTTCTCCTCTAGATGTTCTCTCCTTTGTCCCTCTCTCTCTCTTACACTCTCCCCCCTCACTCTCTTACTCTATCCTACCCTCAATCTCCCTTACACTCCCACTCCCTTATACTCTCCTATGTATTTCACACTTTCCCCTCCTATCTCTCTTACTCTCTCCCACTCACCTCTCCTATACACACCCTCTCCACTCACACTCACCCCCTCCTTTCTCACTCACACTTCCCCCTTTCTCAGACTCTCTCCTTCTCTCTTGCTCTTTCCCTCCCCTCCCTCTCTCCCCTCCCCTCCATTTATTCCTCTCCCACTCCTCCCCCTCACTCCCCTCTCTTACTCTCCCATTCCCCTCATTCTAGCACTCTCTCCCCCATTCACTCACTCTCTCCCTCCACTCTATCTCTTATACTTCTCCTTCTCTTACACTCCCCCTCCCCTCACTATCTTAATCCTTCCCCCTCCCCTCTCTATTTTCCACTCTCCCTCTTCCCTCTCACACTCACTTCCTCCCCTCTCTCTTGCAATTTAACCCCTCTTTTTCTCTCCCCTTCTCTCTCTTACTCTCTCCCTCCCTTTCTCCCGCTCCCACATTAACCCCCTCTCTTACTCACCTCCTATCCTTATTTCCCCTGTCACTTTCTCATTCTCGTCCTCACTCTCCCTCTCTACTCCTCCCTCTCTTACACTCTTTCCTTCCCTCCCCCTCTCTCTCACACTCTTCTCCCTCTCTCTCTCTCTCTCTCTAATACTCTGCACATCTCTCTCTCTCCCCCTCTCTCTCTCCCACTCTCCCCTTCCCCTCTCTCTCTTAATTTGTTTTTTAAACAATTTTATTTGACAGGGAAAAATAATAGATGCCCACAGAAACAGGTCCGAAGCCACTTGTCCTGCCAACCACACTGCCCCTCACTTACGCTGCCTATCATCTCCCATCCCTTATACCTCTTTCCCCCACGCCTCCTATCACCTCACCTCAATTTCTGGCAAGGGCTGACTGTGGGGGCTGGAACGCCACTTTTGCTGCCCCCCAGAAGATGTTGCCCCATGCTGTGCTCCCCGTCACATCCCACAGGCCGAATGTTTGACGCCTCCTTGGCATTATGGTAGAATATTCTATGCAATTCCGAATTATCACTGCCACCACATCCAATGAAAACTCTTTAAATATTCTCCATTTAAAATGTGTTATTTTATCAGCGGACGCAATGAAGTTTGATACATCTGTATATTTGTCTTATTCTTGTGAGCTGTGATCTATCGATATCTTTTTGAATATTTTGAATTTCTTTTGATTTAAATGGCTTTGTTTTCGTCGTTTCTGTATTCTGATTAAATGCCAATCTGTTTCTGATCAGCATGTTGGAGAGTTTGGGAGGCTGCTTTAGGCTATCATGTTTGGCTCTGGGAAAATAGTTTTCAGGCTTCATCCTCAGAGAACATGTGTTGTAGATCGTTGGTGATAAAGTTTAGTTCTTTAAGAATGGAGTTGTAAGTTATTAGTTATCCGTTCAGATTTTCCTGTCTGTATTGTAGTAACCTTTCTCTTGGGAACTGTATGGATCACTCCATTTCTTTGTCTATTTGGCACGGCCTTGTTCCATGACGGCATTACAAAGTGATTTGAGGTGTTTGTCCCTTGTGCTGGTGTGAGAGCAGATTTTGTGGTATCTGAGGGTCTGTCTGAAAATTACAGATTTTGGTGTGGTTGTGATGTAAGCTGGTTTTATATAAATATATAGGGTGGTGTGATTTCTTTAGATTGCTGTTTCAATGTACCCATGTTATTTTATGGTAGTTGTAGTTTCCAAAACATTATCAATATTCCAATGTCAGTTTTATAGAGTGCTGGAAGCTGTTGGAGTCCTTGTGGAATTGTCTGATTATTCACCTTTTGTTCTGAAGATAAATATGTCATGTACTATGCAGTATGTATCTGAGGTACATCAGGGGCTTATACTGTTGTTCTTTTAGAAAGTCCTCCTCTAGGCTGACCATAATAAGGCTGGCATATTATAATGACATGCGGGTGCCCATGGCAGTACCCATTATTTGCAGAAGGTGTCTGTCACCAAAAGAGAAATTATTGGGAGAATAAATTAAGTCATTGACTGTATTGTTTATGGATGATCTGTGTGTGAGAGCTTTTTGTAGGAATCTCTGGCAGACAGCAACACCATCTTTGTGAGGGATGTTAGTGTATACAGTAATGTGTAGTGCATGGTGTTAATGATAGCATTGAGGGTAGTTGGTTGATAGATTGTTGTTTCCTTAGAGATTTGTAGTGTCTTGGATAAAGTGTTTGGTTATCATAACCACAGATTTTAGAATAGTTTCAATGAGTGAAATATTTTCTTTATAAAATGAGTCGGCCAAGGTTGCCAGGTTTGTGGATTTTGGGAAGCATGTAGAAATTTCCTGGGGATGGATAGTCTTGGATACATTTCTTCAGTTGTTGTTGGTTGTTTTGGGGATCAGATAGAATAAAGAGTTCTAATTCCTTTCTACTGTATAGTCTGCAGTTCCATGGGAAGTTCTTGATGGTATGCAGTGTCCATGAGTTCTGTGTGCTTCCTTTATGAAGTCTGCAATATTCATGCCTGCAGCAGGTTTGATATTGATCTCTGGATTCTTTTAGTGTATTTTTATGACTTTGGTTTCTAATGGTGAGAGATTGTGTGGGAGTTTTGTTGAGTATCTGGGATTTGACTCATTTCCTGACAAGTGATATAGATAAAGTTGTTATATAAATGTAGCCATGCTGTAAAATGGCTAACAGTCATCTCTCCTACTGACAGTAAGGCCTGGTAAGTTGTGGGCATGCCAGTAGTAATCATGGAGGTTTGCCCTCACACCCTGGTGAGGTGCCCTATGTGTGGATGGGAGTGGCTACATACTCTGAGTCCACCCTTAGTGACATCAGAGATGTGCCCGCCCCCTGACGATATAAGGCACAGCACTGCTCAAAAGTTAGGTTCGGTTCTGCAATGTTATGCAAGGAGTAAAAGTAGTTGGTGTAGTGATGAGACTGTGACCAGGGACCTGGCACAGGAAAGACATCCCTGCTGGGATAGGGAATCCCCAAATCAAAGACAGAGATATACCTTTCATAGGGAAGCAGCTGAATAATTATGTGTGGCTAGAAGATCACTGTGAGGGGCAGTTAGCCCACAACCGTCAATAAAGATGTTCCTGATTAAAGATACTCTCATGTGTAAGTGTGGAGTCATTACACCGAGAGGGGCATCACGGAGGAGTTTCTCACCAGGACCATCCCCAAGCGACAGAAGGGATCCTGATGAGGTGGAGGCGCTGTACTGGATATAGGTAGGACTCAGCACACTACCTCAGCTGCCTGTCTGGGTTGGCAAATCCCCACACACCATCATGCGGGAGACTCAGGAGTCCTGTTGCCAACAGGTGCACCACCAGACATCACACTATAATGGGGACTGGTTAGACCACAGGGGCCAATATGAGATTGGGTGGGTCAGGCCAGTTCAGAAAACCCGTTACATATATATAATGATTAAGACATTTTATTATTTGTATACTCTTCTCTCTCTCCCTCCTCCGCTGGGTTTCTCTTTGCCCCCAGTGTCTCTTTCTACATGCACCATCTCTACCACCCTCACTTTGCTTGCCGACACAAAATATTGGCAAATGAAGGAAAGTGTGCAGGAAAAGCTGTGAGAATGCTTGTTCTTAAAGTGTTCCCTTACAAGCCCCAGCATCAAGTTGAAAACAGGGCTTTGATTAGTTTCTGGTTCAGACTTCGGCATGCAGGGCCAAACCAGTAGAGTTCAGAGGGCTTGGATTTTGTTCCCTCAAACTTGACCAACTTTAATTAGCTCCTGTTTGGTGTCCTTTTGAAATCAATGTCTAGGCTATATTCCATGATTTTATTTGCATTTTAAATCTGTTCATTGGACCTACATGATAAAATAGTACACCTATGAGCTGGATAAAGGTAGGTCGACATCATCTACAATACATACATATATAATATATTTTTATTACCTGCAATCTCTGTCCACATGTTACTCCAGTATATCCAGGACGACATGCGCATACATTAGGCAACACACATCTGCCTCCATATAAACACTTGTGATTGCAGACAGCTGAAAAACACAAGACATTTCCAACCATGTATACTATGTATAACAATAAATTTATAAATAAATAAAAAGAAGTCTTCTTTCTCAGATAATGTGATAATAATGTACTTAATGTTAAAAAAACTGTCTCACAAAAACAGGGAAACATCAGTCATACTGTTTCACTTACGTGTCTGGCATTGAGTCCCTTCCCACTCTGGTGGACATTGACATGTGTCTGATCCTATGCACTCGCCCCTATTCTTACATTTTTGAAGACATATCGCTGTTGAAACAATGAATTAGAAAAATAAACATATTGTTATAAATTCACAATCCGACTTGCTTCTGCTGATGGGGAATAAATTATATGGTATAAATTCAACGTGTATCTGGTACTTTAATCATGGCATTATGACCTTTGGCAATTACTGTATCAGGTCTGAAAAAAAGATGTATCCAAAAATGTGATGTTGAGGGACACAATTGACACCATGCCTCCCATCACAATAGCTGCTAAGTACATGCTTGAAGTCTCTTATCTGTTTCTGACATTGCAAGCAGCTGGTTTTATAGTCTGCATTTCAAAGGTCTCCTATCTCCTAATCTGATAAATACTTTCAGTGTATGTTGGAATGCCATAGGTAATATATTTAAAGACAGTACTACTTATAACATCTATTCAACAATCTATTTTCACCCACACTAAAACTGAAGTAACGTTTGAACAAAGATTGTCGATCACATGTTATTGTTACCCTTTCACTTCACAGTATAAAAGCAAACCCACTCAACATCAAAGACAATACTAAGATTTCCAAATAATTAAGTATTGACATTTCCCACCCCCCCCCCCCTTCTCCCCTTTGATATCTACCGAAAAGACTTGAAAATGTATGCTATTGATATAACCAGTAATGTGCTTTGGAATTGGAAGCCACCATATCAATGCTCTATAAATGCAAACTATAATTTAATATTTGTATTATACAAATGGTATTGTACAAGAACTATGTAAATCACATTCTTATTCTGCTATAAACAAATTAGCAAGAACATTTTCTGCACCTTACTGTAATTATATCCCCTTGAATATCAATGTATGGTGAAGAACTTCACTGAGATTTAAGATGCCCAGAACCTGCTTATTTTAGGACAGTGCAGCCCTTTGAAGTAACTATTTCTTCCTTATGTATATACTGTAAGCATAAACTTGAGTAGTCGTCCACACATTATTTTAGTAATACATTTCTTACGTGTGTTGCATCGTTTTCCTGTCCATCCAGATGGGCAAGAACAAATATTGGCTCCCACACATTTTCCTCCATTCATACACATTGGTTCACAAACACCTGAATGTAAAATACACAGCTTTTTGAGAATCATGTTTTTAACACCATAACATAACTTTATAATTCAGTAATAACTTTTATAGAAACCACCTGACTGCAATGCTAAAAAGTGAAATAAATGATGGAGGTTTCTCTATTGTAGAAAAATTGTTAATATACATTTAACTATATATTCAGCTCCAAAAAAGTGACTACGTTTAGGGGTCATTTTGCTTTTCTACCCACCAAAATGTCAACACTTTTTGTATCACTTTACCCTTGATATGAGTTGATGATTACAAACTGTATCAGGAGGTACAAATAATGATAAGAGGATTGATCAAGTTCTCTATCCTTAATTCTTCTATTACGGTTGCAATGAAAAATCTGTGAGGTCTGAAATGGAGTAAAACTAAATCACCTGCGTGTAAGAAATTTGATTTATTTTCAAAGAATTCTGTATTTGTGTCCTATTTATTAAACTATGATAAGTGCATTTCTGCAATCTGCAAATATTGCATGCAAATTAGGCAAACCGGCAAACTGACATTCATTAAGCTGCGAGTTTGCAGATCACCTGGAAATCACTGCAAGAAATATACCGCTTCTACTGGAAAGGAGAGGACCTATTGACTTATATACCTCCAAATAAATTAATATATACTCTACTCAGTGAGACTAAACACGCCTGAGAGAAATACAGATGCAGCGGCCGTTATTCGAACATTTCTCGAAATTGATTTCGAGATTTGCCCGAGATTCTCTCTAAATGTAGCACAGCAGAGTAATGGCCCATCGTATTAACACAGCAGAGTAATGGCCCATCGTATTAACACAGCAGTGGTTCCTGCTGTGTTAATCCTACCGGGGTCTGTCTGTCTGTAAGAGGCTGAATCAGTCACTCTACAACACGCCTATTACAGGCGATCGCAGCGGTTTTATTAAATTTTAAGCATTACAGTAATGTAGCAGGGGTCTCCGGAACTGAACCGCATTGATTTCAGGTCCTGTGATCCCTTACTTCCCGAGATACAGGCCCCGTTATGGGGTGCCGGTATCCCCGCCATGTAAAAATCCTGTGGGTCACGGGACCGAGGGATTTTCACATTGAAAGAGATACTGGCACCCCATACCAGGGCCTGTATCTCAGAAAGTAGGGAGTCCCGAGGCTGAAATCAACTTTGTTCAGCTCAGGAGACCCCCTGCTCACACACGAAGTTTCAAACCCCCCCCCCCCAATAAAAAAATCATTACCTTAGCGGATAGCTGCTAAGGTACTGAAGCTGCTTACATTTTATTTGTATTCATAGTGTGCGTGAACAGGGGGTCTCCTGAGCTGAACAAAGTTGATTTCAGCCTCTTGGACCCCCTACTTCCCGAGTTACAGGCCCTGGTATGGAGTGCCGGTATCCCCGCTATGTTCAAATCTATGTGGGATCTAAATAAAGCAGAGGGATACCGGCACCCCATACCGGGCCTGTATCTCGGGAAGTAGGGAGTCCCCGAGGCTGAAATCAACTTTGTTCAGCTCAGGAGACCACCTTAGCGAACCGCCAAGGTAATGAAGGGGTTAAGGCAGACTACCAGGTTTATTGGGTGCAGAGGGGATGACAGAAGAGGGTAATACAGCCAGGATGGTTGGTTAGGCCTCTCGGGTGGGCATTGGGGGGGGTTAACCCCTTCATTACCTTAGCGGTTGTAACCGCTATGGTAATGAAAGGGTTAACCCTTCCCACTACATACCGAGGCCTGACCACCCACCCTGTGGCAACTACCCCCTTCACTCAATCCCTCTACCCACAATAAACATTAAAATACCTACTACCAGATATAAATAATAGTGCATTTGCCCATTTAAAATAAAATATACAGTAAATCAGCAGCATAAATTAAATTAAACTGGTACTTACCCCTGCCAGGATGAAGGCTGTCCTCATCCTCATGACCGTCCTTGTCCTCCGTGGGCATCAACAGCAACAGCATAATAAAACAAATTGACTGGCATGGTGGCACTCCCATGCTCTGTGGGCATGAGTGCCACTATGCCAGGCAACATGCATCCTGCCAATCTACAAAACAAGCCACTAATTAAATACACATTCAATTTTAATCTTAAAATGCCACACCAAAAAATTGACTGGCATGGTGGTACTCCCATGCAATGGGCAATCTGCAAAAAATAAAAACCTGCATTAAATAAAACCAACATTGCTTTTCCTGAAAAAAAAGGGCAAAAAACCTATTGAATCATATGGTGGCACAACCATGCCGTGTTGGCATGAGATGCCTCTATGTCATGCAATGGGGAACCTAAAAAAAATAAAAACATGCATTAAATAAAACCAACATTGATTTTCCGGTAAAAAAAAAAAAGGCCAAAAACCCATTGAATGGCATGGTGGCACACACATGCCCTGTGCGCATGAGATTGCAATGCAATGGGGAACCGAAAAAAAAAACAACATTAAAAAACAAAATCCATCTTTTTCTTACTTTTTGATGTCTTCATCCTACGAATCCGACTCCAACAGCAGCAGCAGCAGCAGCAGCAGCAGCAGCAGCAGCAGCAGCAGCAGCAGCAGCAGCAGCAGCAACTCCATGTCCATGATGCAATGATCCTCAACAGCCACAGTCCACAGGTAAAAAAATCTTTAAGTCTTTTCTTTCTTTTCTTTATCTTTATTTTGTAATCCATTTTGGGGTCCTCTTTATCTTCATCCATACTTGTAATCCACTTGTGGGGTCATCCTATTGGTTCTAGTAAACCATGTGGTGTCAGCCATTGGCATCACATGGTTTACTAGAACCAATAGGATGACACCCCAATCCTTTTGGTTTTAGTAAACCATGTGATGCCAGGCATTCTGGGTTCTGTGATGTCATCTTAGAGGGAAAAGAAGCTGAGCCTTTCTGATTAGCCTTTTGATGACGTCAACTAAAAAAAAAAGGCACACGGTTATCCCAGTCAATTAAAGGCGTGGGAACCATTCCCTCTCAAATGTGACGTCACAGGCCTACGAAAGCCTGTGAAGTCTCATTTGATGCCACGGAGCTGATGGAGCAACACCCCCCTATTGGATTAACAGATGAAGAAGATAAAGAGGAGATGATGAAGAAGATAAAGAAGAACCACGAGTGGATTACAACATAGATGAAGATAAAGAAGACCCCAAAATGGATTACAAAGTAAAGATGAAGAAAAGAAAGAAAAGATTTAGATTTTTTTTACCTGTGGACCATGGCTGTTGAGGATCATTGCGTTGTGGACCTGGAGTTGCTGCTGCTGGTGGTGTTGCTGTTGGAGTCGGATTCAGGAGGATGAAGAAATAAAAAAGTAAGAAAAAGTTGGATTTTGTTTTTTTTTAATGTTGTATTTTTTTTTTTAGGTTCCCCAGGGCGCCACCATCTTGGTTGTGATAGTGCATGCGCAAGACGCCGCGCATGCACAGTATAGGCACACAAAGTGGCCATTAGATAAAATAGACTCCGTAAAGGACTACAACCCCCTGCAGCCTTAGGGGCTGTAATCACATGGGCATGAACAGCCAATAGGGCTGCAGCTTCTCCAGCTGGAAGATATTAATACTTTTGGCGTGTCTGCCCCACGCCAGTCGGAGCTGGGACAAGGAAGGGGTAAGTTATGTGTGGGTCCTGTTATGTGTGGGCACCTGCACAAGGCCAGATACCCCTATTTGGCCCCAGCTAGGCCCCCTACTCCCCTCAGCTCGTGGTTGCTGCAGGGACAGGCCCACAGATAGGGACACTGCCCCTGTAGTATTAAAGTGAGATACACAGCCAGGACGCGGCTGCATCCTGGGATCAGGTGCTCTTGGACCAGACATCCATCTACTACAGAGACTATCAAAGGTGGTACAATCCACGCGGGACCCACCCAACGTAGAGGTGGAAGCTTTGCGGTTTATCAACGGATCCGTGGTGGTGGATCACCCGGCAGGTACCCAATGCAACATGTGCACCAACAAACACGTTAGTGGGCAGCGCTGTACCACACATTGGGTGGGGTATTACCTTGTGGACACCAGGGTGGTGGGTGCCTAAGGGCCCCTAAGGTACTTTGGGGGACTGTGACTCCAGGGTATGGAAATGGCATATTGGAGGGTAAGGCCATGGGTGGCCTGGTTGGTGGGACTGCATATGTTCCTTATGTTGCCTGCAGTAAAACTGTTATCTTCTTATTACTAAGTGTGTGTTTTATTGCATGCTGGTCCTGTAATGGGGTTATTCTACATATAGAATTTTGTACACGTGGAGGCGCTACCGAGCTTCGATCCAAGTACACCCCAGGCTCCCAGCAGCAGAGGCTCAGGCCTCCTGTGAGCCACAGGTATTGCACCCCACACACACCATAGTCACAAATCTCCCAGGGGGTGGGGGAAAATGTGCTACACATGTTTTTTTACATTTTTTTAGGTTCCCCATTGCATGGCATAGTGGCATCTCATGCTCACAGGGCATGGGTGTGCCAACATGCCATTCATGGTTTTTTTTGGCCTTTTTTCCTTGTAATTGCAGCGTGGTTTTATTTAATGCATGTTTTTATATTTTTTCAGGTTCCCAATGCATGGCATAGTGGCAGCTCATGCCCATAGGGCATGGGAGTGCCACAATGCCAGTCAATATTTTGGGGAGCATTTTAAGATTAAAATGTAATGTGTGTTTCATTAGTGGTTTGTTTGGAAGGTTGGCAGGATGCATGTTGCCTGGCATAGTGGGCGCTCATGCCCATAGGGCATGGGAGTGCCACCATGCCAGTCAATTTTTTGGGTGTGGCATTTTAAGATTACAATTGAATGTGTGTTTTATTAGTGGTTTGTTTGGAAGGTTGGCAGGATGCATGTTGCCTGGCATAGTGGCAGCTCATGCCCACAGGGCATGGGAGTGCCACCATGCCAGTCAATTTTTTTTAATGTTCTGATGCTGTTGATGCCCACGGAGGATAAGGACGATCAGGAGGATAAGGACGGTCGTGAGGATAACGACAGCCTTCATCCTGGCAGGGATAATTGCCAGTTTAATTTACTTGATGCTGCTGATTTACTGTATGTTTTATTTTAAATGGGATAATGCACTCTTATCCATATCTGTATAATAGTAATTTTGCCCATTACTGTACTGTATGTGTTAGGGGGGTGTTGGGGGTACAGGTGTGGGTTGTGTATTGGCACAGTAAGTAGTAGGTATTTTAATGTTTATTGTGGGTAGAGGGATTGAGTGAAGGGGGTAGTTGCCACGGGGTGGGTGGTCAGGCCTCGGTGTGTAGTGGGAAGGGTTAACCTTTTCATTACCTTAGCGTTTTACTATCGCTAAGGTAATGAAGTTGTTAACCTCTCCCAATGCCCACCCGAGAGGCCTAACCAACCATCCTGGGGCTATTTCCCCCTTCACTCACCCCCTCTGCCCCCAATAAACCTGGTAGTCTACCTTAAACCCTTCATTGCCTTAGTGGTTAGCCGCTAAGGTAATGAAGCTTCTTACATTTTATTTTTATTTATAGTGTGCATTTATAGTCTTCTGAGCTGAACAAAGTTGATTTCAGCCTTGGGGACCCCCTACTTCCCGAGATACAAGCCCCTGTATTGGATGCCGGTATCCCTCTGCTTTGTTTAGATCCCACGTGGATTTAAATATGGAGAGGATACCGGCACCCCATATGGGGGCCTGTAACTCGTTAAGTAGGGGGTCCCCGAGGCTGAAATCAGCTTAGGAGACCTCCTGCTCATGCACACAATAAATACAAATAAAATATAAGCAGCATCATTACCTGGGCAGCTATCCGCTAAGGTTATGAGTTTTTATTGGGGGGGTGGGGGGTGTATCATGCGGGAGCATAGGGTCTCCTGAGCTGAACAAAGTTGATTTCAGCCTCGGCGACCCACTAATTCCCGAGATACAGATTCCGTTATGGGGTTCCGGTATCTCCTTCAATGTAAAAATCCCTCGTCAAGTGCCCCAAAGGATTTTTACATGGCGGGGATACCGGCACCCCATAACGGGGCCTGTATCTCGGGAAGTAGGGGTCCCCGGACCTGAAATCAATGCAGTTTAGCTCCGGAGACCCCCTGCTACATTACTGTAATGTTTAAAATGAAATAAAACCCCTGCGATACCTGTGAGAGGCACGCAGTTAGAGTGACAAATTCATCCTATCTCTTACTGCGCGTCTCTTACAGATCCTGGTAGGATTAACACAGCAGGAGCTCCTGCTGTGTTAATCCGATGGGCCATTATAGTCTGCTGCTGACCATCTCAGATCACCATGCTGCATCACACAGGATTTACCCAGGTAAATGTTCGAATAACGGCTGCTGCATCTGCACCTGGAAATTCTGCAAATAAATCATTGAATTACATTTTATATTTTATATTCTCTCACTCATCAGTGGATACTCCCCTAAATTGGTCTCCCTTTTCCTTTCCCTCCCCAGAAAAAGCCCTTTGCTCAGGTATCTCCCAATGTGGAATACTTGTTAATCTATTTGCAGGTACAGATGTTCCAGACCTTAGTGCACCAGTTAAAGCAAGTCGTTGTATTAACTATAATGCAGTATTCAACACTGTAAAATGCGTGTGCAATTGAAAAATATTGTAATGCGTGCATTATCATCTTAATGAACTAGTCGAAAATGCTAAAATGTGTATTTCGAAAATGATAGATTTTGATTGCGTTGTATGCCGTTTTGGGGACAATTTTGCATTGACAATATCTGGATTTCATTAATAAACCCTTGTATAGTGAATTACAGTGTGGAAATTCAGCTTTTTTTCCTTCTGTTTCTATAGTTCAATATAAGCCAACGTTACTATGACACTGGGTCATTCACTGAAGCTCGTGAGAGTTGTGAAAATATGAGAATATCCTAATGGATTACAGGTAATAGCACATGGGGAAAATATGCAGGCAAATACTCTACATTTCTATGTATACATTTGAACAAATGGGCAAGTACAGTACATAAGAAACAAGGAAGGACAATCCCGAGCAGCAACTGGACGGCAGGATCCAATATCCGCCTTATCCTTGACAAAGCTCCTTGCAGGCGTGAAACATGTAGGATGTGTTAATAGAGATTGCCGTTTTTGTCCAATAGAGCCTTTCTATTTTTGACTGATCTGGGTGCTGTTTAATTTTGGATCCTGTCTTCCAGCTGCTGCTCCAGATATTCTTTCCTTGTTTCTTGTTCGTTTTCACTGAGATCCAGGAAGCCCACGAGGAGAGAGGGTTGGAGTCTGCACAGCTGACTAATGCTGGGCGCATAGCTGCACTATCGGCATAACAACCACAACTCCAGTTGCCTCTACTGCACTATCTTCATTTGGGGGGACCAGCACAGGAGGTTAGATATACACTTTCCTTACCCGTGGATCCCACCTAAGTGCTAAGCATCAGACCCCACATTTTGACCTCCCTCCATGACAGAACACTGTATACAGTGATCAGACACTTTGTCGGCACAACCCCAGAGCGCATGACAGCAGATACATTCAAGTACAGTACATAAGCCTAAAGGCTGAACTTAATGTAACATTTTCAGTAAAACTTAATGTAATAGCACCAGTAGATTATATGATAGATTGCTTACTTAATAAGCATTGATAAAAAAGACTACCCTACATAACTATAAAAACATGGCTTACTTTTTTTAGATCTGTCTCCTGAAATAGCGAGAACTGAGAGAGTAAAATGGCCCTCTGACAGTTCTGCGGGTCAGGGGTGGGAAGCATAGGCTATTCTTAATTTAAGAAATTTAGCATAGGTTGAACTTGATGGACGCATCATCTACCTCATTCTACCTCATCTACTATGTAACTATGTAAGAAGTGCAAAGCTTTCGCCCAAGTAGTGAAGCATGCAAAATTAGCCCATTTGTATTCGCAAAAAAAGTCTCGCCTTTGTCAGAAATTACATGTGATTGGTCAACCATTAAGTCAAAGTGCATTTCAATTTTGTGAAACCCTTAAATTTTTTGTTAGGAGGAGGAAGAGAGACAGTAATTTTAATATAATTTGCATATCCAAATTAGCATATTTCCCAGGTATCTCTCGCTCATACATTTTGGAAGGTTTTGTACATCTCTATTCTCAATAATACTCCAGCATTTTTTTTTTAATTATATTTTATTGAGCAACTTTATAAAGGTTTATAGTTTACAAAGTATAGGATACATTGCTTGTTTAACACTGGATGAATGGGTGATGAGAAACGGAATCACTTACTTTTCTGACATATTTTTCCAATAAATCCACCCGGACAGGTGCATACATTATTTCTCATGCAATGTCCACCATTCTTACAAGGAGGACTGCAGACCGCTAAAATAAGAGATTTAAAACACAGAGATCTTATCCTGAGTTTATTAAGGTTTATAAACCCTAAAGTATATGAGAATTTAATTCTGCTTTCACTAGAATGTACCAGTTGTTGTTACAGAAATCATAAAAACAAAGTAATTAGCAATGTTCACGAAGCATTGTCAGGGTAAACATGGATTTCAAGGTAAAACGGAAATGAATGAAAATAGATGTTATGTAACAAACAAAACTGGTTACCAATGTTAATGAATTTCCCCATATACTGTATGTTCCAACATTAAAAAGTATGCATACCTATCTGGTCAAAAAACAATTAAAGGATAATTTAGGAATAAATATAATTAAATTAACGGATAATTTAGAGATGCTAATATAAGAGACAATTTCCAAAATAAAAATAATCAGCCATTTTAGGGGAGTTTCCTGAAGCATATGCACTTTCAGCTATGCACCTACAGCTATGCACTTTCACTGCTATTATGGTTTTAAGAAAAGTGTTTTGTTTATGTCTTTGCCAAAACTCGATCGGTTTCGGTTCTGGATTTTGGATTATAAAAAAAAATGGAAAAAAGAAAGACAACAAAAAAGTATATCAGAAAATGAGTCTCTTAAGTTTCGGCTCATTCTTCATTTGGATTTAAAAATGTGTTAGAATTGAACACATAATTCATGAAGTTCAGAATGTCAATCTTCAAACATGCCCATTCTTGTGTATACTGTAACTAATACAATGTATAAAATTGTGTTTTTGTGTGTGAATGTTCCTCCCATGTGTCAGGGCAAACACATCTCTCAGCTCTGTGGTAGTATAAACCTCCTTGGCTCACAATGTGCATCATATGTAAAATATGTTTCTTACATTTAATACAATAATAAATGATACACAGTATCAAAATACAATTTTCTTAGTATTACTACAGAGACTTTATTGTCCAAAAAAATTCATACATAGTTCCGTGCTGCACTAAGATTCGATTAAGTCTTCAGTGGAACATAAACAGTTATTTATGGATATGGGGGTTCCCAGCACACAAAAATAGAAAAAATGAGAAAAAGAGGTTAAATGCCAGTAGAATTTTTTTTTGTATTAGTTGAACATTTAATGATGCAACAAGCAGTGCCAAGTGGTAGGCTATAGAGAGCGTGACTCGTCAAACAGATAAATACACTATCAATAAAGGGAGGGGAATGGGGAGGGAAGGGAAAAACAAAGGAAGGGGGGAAAAGGGGAATACGTAAAACAAGCGTAAAACGATGGAGGGATAAATACAAGGGGGGCAACGTTTCGGGGGCCTAAATCGACCCTTCTTCAAGCCCATTCCCACAGGGTCTGTGGTACTTCCCTTTAATTCCTCCAACCAAACCTCTCACCTACAAAAGTACAGATATATGCCTAATCTGTTATTCTGAAATAGATAACTGGGTCACAGAATCAAGATATACTGATCTGCAGTTAAGGCATAAAAGATATTGTCTAATACAGCGGTGCGCAAAGTGGGGGCGCACTCTGAGATTTTCTGGGGGAGCGCGGCGTTGCAGAGGCCCCGTGCTCTTCCCCCAACTCATTTAAATTAAATGCCGGGCGATCGCGTGAGGCCCCTGCAACTCTAAACTTACCATGTCTCTGCTGGCATCAAGGACTCAGGCAACGCGCCCATGGCAATGCGCACATGTGTCAAATGACGTTGCGGGTCACGTGACGTCTCATTTGACGCCGTGTGAGGTAAGGGGGGGGGGCGCGCACCACCGGAGGTGAAGAAGCAGAGGGGGCGCAGCAAAAAAAGTTTGCGCGCCCCTGGTCTAATAGATACTAGAGGAGTAAACAACACCTGAATGTAACGACTAGAGTTGTGACTATCCACCTATGACTTTGTCCACATATTCTAATCAGAGAAACAGTTATTTAGTTAACTATTTTTATATACAGCATTTAAGTTTGTAAAATAAATACTGTATAACGCCTCATTTTAAGTAGTGCTTGTGCACAGTATATTGGAATCACATTTACATGAACACAGAAAGGTATGCTTCAGATTTTGGATGTAAAATATAAAAAATGAATACTTACCATTCTGGCACTGAGCACCAAAGAAACCATTTGGACAAAGGCAAACATTTGACTTAATACAGGAACCACCGTTGAGGCAAACAGGTTGGCACACAGCTAGTAAAATAAATAAATATATTAAAATATAATAAAACACACATATACACTGTAAAGAAACGGATACAGTTGTTTCATTGTTCCCCAGAAAATACAACATATCCTGTTATACAGGCTTACCCCGCATTAACGTACGCAATGGGACCGGAGCATGTATGTAAAGCGAAAATGTACTTAAAGTGAAGCACTACCTTTTCCCACTTACTGATGCATGTACTGTACTGCTATCGTCATATACGTGCATAACTGGTGTAAATAACGCATTTGTAACAGGCTCTATAGTCTCCCCGCTTGCGCACAGCTTCGGTACAGGTAGGGAGCCGGTATTGCTGTGCAGGACGTGATGACAGGCGCATGCGTGAGCTGCCGTTTGCCTATTGGGCGATATGTACTTACTCGCGAGTGTACTTAAAGTGAGTGTACTTAAAGCGGGGTATGCCTGTACAGTAATGCAGAATATCAGATATTCCATAGGATTCGATGGCAGCATTGGGGCAGTATATCCCAACAAAGTACCGACGAGAGCATGACCTTGTTCTATCAAAGCGTGATGTTGATTCACAGCATCGGACATGATTTCAAACAGATTAGAAAACAACATAAAGAATACCTGTGTTGCATGTAGGGCCATACCAGCCTGCTTTGCACTTGCACACCTCTGGAGCAACACATTCTCCACCATGTTCACAGTGTCGATTACAAACCACTGCATTAAAGAGATGAAAAAAGATTATACTGTTACATGACCCTGTGCAAAATGTATCCTCTTACCATGCATGTATGTCTCACGAATCTATAAAAGTACCAACCCGAATGATTATTAAGTACTGTATTATGTAAAAAGCAATCTCTTCCCAGGTGTGGGCAATAGATGACTAAAACATTTTTGGATCATCTTGCTAATAAGTAAAATAAAGGTTGCCGTACAAATTGCAGTACATATCAGATATATGCTCTAGGTTTAAAATTAAGTTTCAGCTATTTTCGGAAAAATTAGTGCATAAAAATACTTGTTTTTTTACAGTAAAGAGTGACATTAATGGGTATAAAGAAAATTTAAGGTTGGAATTAGCGATGGGCAGTTCGGGAGCTCCCAAATTTAAACCCTTTCGAACTTCAGGAGGGCCAGGAAGTTTTGAACCTGAATACCCAGGGCTATCGCAGTTTGATTTAATCCAAATCGTGAGTCTGGATCTCGAGCCGAATTCTTGTTTTCAATTCCCGCTGTCTTTCCCTCATCCTATAAAAATGCACCTTCCCTTGCTGCCATTTTGTATCTGCATTGGCAGGGGAAGGGTGTGTGGGAGTAGTGATAATGCCCTCTGACCTGGTTGTCTCTACTCTACTACTAAAATAGAAAAACATCAAATCATTTCAAGTTGGATAGGTTAGCTGTGTTGGATATATAAAATACAACCATCTGACTGCTTTCTACTCTCTACTAGTATATTACACACATGTATCCTTGCAAACTAATTAAAAAAAAAAAACGTTCTGCTCCAAACGACCCCAAAGTATGGATTTTGGAAGAAAATGAAGCTCAAAATGGGTAACTTTAAGGTCTCTATATATAAAAAGAAAAGAGAAACAAAATGAGTCAATAGATTATATTAGACCTTACTTGTTTCACACCTAGGTCCGACATAACCAAATGGGCAAGTGCAGATATTTCTAGCCTGGCATATACCTCCATGTTGACAGGATGGCTCACAATATGCTGAGAATAAAACAGAATTATATTGTAAAAGAAACAATTGACTCATTAAACGTTGTGCATTCTTTTATTGTTGTCCAATGCCTTAAATAGTTTGTATCATAATAGTATTTAGCATAGTTTAAAATGCAAAAAAAACCATTGCAGCCAAATCACTTTAACAAATGCTCATGAATTGCTGTGATGAGAAAGAGTAAGGGCTCTATGCAGTAAGCGTTGATAAGTGTTTTTTCGCCATTTTATAGCCAAAATTGGGTTTGAGATTCAGTAAGCGCCGATATGTGCTTGATTTCGGCAGGTTTCGTAGCCGATAATTTTGTTATGGCCAGTCTGCTGTCGATAAGCCTGTTTTCGGCACTTATCGCCACTTTTTTTAATCGGCTGTATTCAAGTACCAAAATCAGCTTATCGGGGCTGATCGGCACTAAGAAATTGAGATGTTATGGCCAATTTCTCCCGCCAACTAAAGTTGGCAAGTTGGAGGGGAGAACGATCACTAAGGCTGCCGGAACGGCACTTAGAAAAAAAAAATAATCTGCACATCAATGGAGTCAATGGAGCGGGGACGTATAACATTATAGTACAGTTTACGTTCCATTGCTCACAATACAAATGTGATTAGCATTACAGTGTGGGGGGCATTCACTGCATTGTGTCACACCTGACATGTATAATTTCATTTACATTGTACTTTTAGATGTTTTCAGCATTTGCGTGTCACATTACTCATCATGTGATGATGTGTCAAGAGAAAATCCTATACTCAACTCTTAAAGGAGAACCTCACATCATATCACACATTTTACTGAACTGAGCGACAATTATTTATATGATGTTACACATGTCACACATCTAACACACACACCGTATATTCATGTTGCTTTACATAACACAATGCTTGTAATGTGTAACGCATCTTTAAACGTTCATGTACATCTTTCTTCTCATGTTTACCTGTACTTTGGGTCCTCCCTTTTTTCATGGCATCACTTATTGGACACTCAATCACATTGCATGTTCACATTGTAACCGTTGCATTACAAGCACTTCAACCTAACTTATACACACATGTACAGTAATTAATCATTGTGACACCTTTCAAACTGATTCGATAGCAACTATCCTCATTACATAAATGTATGCATATGCACACGAGAATTCAATGTTGTGAACATGTGACAATAACATGGCTAATTACACATGTTGCAGCAAACATTTTACACGCCAATCTCAGTCTTTTTGTCTATTTACATGACTGACTGTTGCGTTCAGAAGTGTTACATGCATTGCACATTACACTAAGAATTTTCAAACAATGTTTGTACAAAGCTTCACGTTACATCATTGGCAAATATCATGATTGCCTGCTCAATACACAGAACAAATAATTCTTTGTTCAAATGGACACAGCTTGTGAGCAAAGTACTTTAATATGTTAATGTAACACCTTGCTTTTTACTATGTCACCTGACATCATCACATACCTATTTAAAGGACGCCCATTACCTGCTCATTCACAGCTACTCATTTCAAAATGTTGCGATTGTTTAGGAGACAGAGGAACATTCTTTTTAATGACATGCTTGCTGATGAAGAGAATGCCATAGGGCAAGGGAGGGACAGAGCCAGGGACAGTGACAGGGACAGGCACGCGGATACGACAGGGACAGGGAGAGGGACAGGCCGAGGGACAGGTAGAGGGACAGGAGATCAGAGGAGAAGACAGAGGAGACAAGTTGTGCCTCGTCCGCGTGTGTACAGGGAGAGAACCCTGTTAGATGGGATGAGTGAGGAGGAGATAGTCAGTCGCTATCGTTTGAGTTCAGCAGCAATCTTATCTCTTTATGAACAGATAAGGGGAGATTTAGATTTTGTGACAGCCAGAGGTCGTGCAGTCCCTGGCCTTGTTAAAATGCTGTGCTCATTACATTATCTTGCGTCCGCGTCATTCCAGACAACTGTGGGCATAGTGGGCGGGGTCTCGCAATCTACATTCTCGCGGGCCTTTACCCAGTTTCTCTATGCACTCAATAGACGCGCTAGGAATTATATTCATTTTCCTACAGAGGCGACAGAGTGGCTGGAAGTCAGGAATGCCTTTTATAATATAGCAGGGATACCATGTGTGCTGGGTGCATTCGATTGCACACATGTTGCTTTGATTGCACCTAGTCAGAGTGAGCATGTTTACCGTAACCGTAAGCACTACCATTCACTGAATGTACAGGTGGTATGTGATGCCACGATGAGGATAATGCATGTGGTACCCAAATTCCCTGGTTCCAGTCACGATTCCTTTATCCTGAGGAACTCTTCAGTCTTCCATGCGTTCGAAGAGGGACATTTTGAACATGGTTGGCTGCTGGGTGAGTACACATTTGGATGTTGTAACACAAAACACATTTTTCTTTAGGAATGTTTTCATTGTAGAATCTTATCACTAATGTAAGCTTATGTGTGCTCCATTGATTATAGGTGACTCAGGATACGGAATTAGGCCATGGCTCTTGACTCCGGTGCTAAGCCCTCAAACTGAAGCAGAGGAGAGGTACAATGCAGCCCATATTTCTACAAGATCTGTTATAGAGAGGACATTTGGCCTACTCAAGACCAGATTTAGGTGTCTCGACAGAACTGGTGGGGCTCTTCTATACAAGCCTCAAAAAGTGTCTGATATTATTATTGCCTGTTGCATTTTGCACAATGTGGCACTCAGACACAATGTACAATCAGACATAGCTGAGCCTTTGGTAGACGAGCATCCCACCCATGTAGCTGCTGAAAATGAACAAACAGCCAGTGGTGGCCAGACACGCCAGAATCTCATAAATTCGTTTTTTTCTTGTAAGTTAAAACATATATGTTCCTAGTACTACTTTTATAGATTAATTATGTTATATTAACAATAATGTTTCTTTATATAACCTTCTGTTAGGACACAGATGAATATGGGTTGCACACCTTTCTTTTCTCTGCTGTGTGGACAAAGGGATGTGGCACCGGTATGTTATTGTTGCACAGGTTATATAATCCCTCTTCCATTGTAAATTAGTTGTGTGTATGTGAATACAACTGGTGTAACAAAGCAGTAATATTTAACTTTTGTGTTGTTCCTTATGCAAACACAATACACATAGTATGGCCATAGTCATTCATTCTTGCAGTATGGTTACATACAATGTTATTGTTGCAGTGTAATATGTACATCCATATGATGTGTACACCAGGCTGGTTTACATTTTGAATGTCATTAAATATACATGGTGTTGCACATTTAACACCAAATACACACTTTGCTGTGTTGTTTACGGTACTGAAGATGGCATGTCAATGTTTGCAATTTATATATTGTTCCATTGCATTATAGGTATATCTCCAGTATGACTGCTCATGGTATGTATATTTGCTGACATATGTCATAAGATGTGCCTACCTCAATATTCGTATAAGTATTTGAAGTTCAAATCCAACATATTGGTCAACGATAAATGTTACATACATGTACTTTCTGTATCATGTACATGCATTTAGCTACTAATGAGGTTTAATGTGCATTGTATTATAAAATGATTACTCCCTTTCATCACATTTAATGTATGTTCCCTTATAATTTCCATTAATGTAATATAGAGGTGTTTGGAGAGAAGGGGATAAGTGTAGAAATTTTTTTACTTAGGGGAGCTCATTAATCACGGATGCAATTGACTGATCATAACACTCCATGCATGAATGCCTGTAATCACAGCAATGTGTTGTACATCTTATATTTAGCAATGTAGGTGATTATTAATGCTATAAATTATCTGTCAAAATTAATTAAACATTGTCACATGTGTATGTATAAGTCACACATGTGTGTTGATGTGACCTACATGTAACAAGTGTCAAACTGTAATCAAAACCACAATTGTGTCAGAAATGTAAGTGTAATTTTGCATGAATAATTACCCACAATCACAATGTTCTTAATATATTTGGAATGTCATTGACGTCACTTCATCATTATCATGATGATAATGAACAAGTATTCTCAAAATATAAGCGTCAATCACGTGCACATTAGCATAGGCACACTTTTTAAGACAACTGTTTGTGTCTGTATCAATGTGTGTATGATCCATGTATAACACCGACAAATGATAACAGCAGGTTTATTATGGTAGCTTATATCATCATATTGACTGTACTATTTATGTTTAGAAAGTTTAATGAACACAGTAAACTATAATTAGCTTGTTACATGAAATATACACATAAACGTACTTCATTACATGATGTTGATGTAATATTCATAACATCATGCATTGTAGGGGACCACAACATCTTGCCAATAACATTCTTTGCTACAGTCCCAAACCATTTCATCAACATACCCATGTAACAAGAAATTTTTAACTATAAATGGCTAGTTGGTTGTAAGTGTCCTTTACATTGGGAGAAGGAGTGGCTCAGTGAGTAAAGACACAGACTGGCACAGAGAGTTTGAAGCAGGGGAGACTGGTTCAATTCCCGATGTTGGCTCCTTGTGACCATGGCCAAGTCACTTTATCGCCAAAATATAGATTGTAAGCTCCACGGGGCAGGGACCTCAGCCTGCAAAATGTATCTGTAAAGCGCTGCGTACAACTAGTACCGCTATACAAGAACATACTATTATTATTATTATTATTATTATGATTACATAGTTTCGACAGTCATACGTTCCATTACACAATAGAATACACAAATGTGTTAGCAGAGTGGGAATGGTTGTTATATATAAAACACACCATGTCATAAAATGTTAGTAGTTATTAAAGAACACTGTAGAAAAATTCTAGCTGCACTCTTTTGCAACATCATTATGTTAACTAAGTGCTTATGCAATATAGGCATAAGGGTATCACATTTTTAATTGGTTGTTAATAAGCGCTGCAAGCAATATAAAATTAGTTCCATATGTAGTATAGTAGTCGGTGGCTCCTCCTCACAATCATCTCATATAAAGTTAGACTCTTCTGAAATCATACATTGATCCGATTGTATCTTGCCCGACATCTCTGAAATACAGCAAACACATGATAGTCAAATATGGCACCTTACTATATATGTATCCGTGACAACGCGTTACACATCTCTATATGATTGTGTAGATACACACGTCACTCAGTTATATGTTAGAAGTACAACTATACATCATTATGTATTCGTTTGTAAAATTAGTAGCACGCATAACTATGTATATGAAGCTAACGTTGGGTGTATACTTAAAAATGTGCGCGTACATCTTACTGTGCGCACGCACTTCACGCTTGGGTCGACTAAGTGTTAGCGCATGCGCAAAACAATGCGTACGTTGTGCGTTCAATACATGTTGTAAATACCATTAAGCATAAAATATTTCTTTCTAATACAATGAAGGAGAAACTACATTCGTTCTAAACGACTACATCTGTATTCTTTTTAAACAGACGTGTGTGGACAGAAAGCACGGCCGATAACACAATGCGCAAATGCAATACGTGTGACGTCATGTTAAGCCAGCGTGAAGCGCACGCAAACACTCCTCCCACTCAATTAACATTCGGCTAACGCCCAGTGTACGCCCACAAACACAGACGCGCACGCATGACACAGTGCAGTTACCGTAACTATAACAAAACAACACAGCCAATAGGCTTTGACGCTCGCACGTCGCTTGGGGGCGGGACTTACATCCGTAATCCTTTTTAAGGACGCCTTGGCACATGACAAGGGTCATACGTGGTCGACCCGTTTTTTTTTTAGATGTTGCATGAAAAAAAAAAACAGGTGTGCGTTACAGTTATGGTAACATGTTGCTAATATGTTTAAAGGGATAGGAAATTATGTATATTTATTCCGTGAGCAATGTGTACTAATCTTTCTGGTTCTACTATATTGTAATAGGAAACAATGTGTTTGTGATCGCTACATGTTATGCAGTCTGCAATGTTACGCTGTATCCACGCATTTAAAGTAAAAATGGTGGTTACAAAAAAAAAAAAAGTTTTACCGCTGAGTCAAGGCATAACGATTTTTATATTTACCATTCTTGCAGAAGTAACACTTCGTCTGCCTGCAACTCTTCGCTCCAGAAAACCAATGCATTTGCATCCATGGTTGACCCAAACGCTGAATCCTGTATGACACACATCTCCTCCATGAGGCGCTCATAGGAATCGCCACTGCCTTCTTCAAACAATTGGTCCGGAGGTAGGTTCATTTCTTCGGTTACCCATTCGAATGCGTTTGCAGCAGAAAGGCTTGCTACAAAATCAAAGTAGTTATGTTCTTGTAGAATGTGTGTTTCAGGAATGGAGGGTGCAGATATTGCAGCAGGTATCGATTCACACGGAACAGTAGTAGCGGATCCATTGCTATTGTTATTAGGAATAAATATGCTATTTAGCAGAATATATGTGCCGTGTTCCACGGTGATTTTATTTTCCTTAGCAATCTGCCAAAAACCATACCTTTCTTGTAGGTTATCCTGCACACGTTCAAAACATTCATTAGTTGATAAAGTGAATCTTACAGAGGATTTAAAATTTCGCGCCCGCCCAGTTTCTTGGTAATAAGGATACTTTGTTCTAATCAAATCATAGATTTGGCCCACGTTGGCTTTCTGTTCCGCAATTGATACGATCGCCTCAGGTATCATCCTTTTATATCCTTTGTGTGGATGGCTGTTTTGAATCATATCGTTAGCCATTGCAGCTTAACACAAAATCTGACTGAACTTGAATCTTGTCTGCTCAGAATGGTCAAACTAGTATAATGTTATCTATTTAGTGTCTTTGCATTCAAGGTCACAAAATGTTTCTTCTTTTACTCCTGTTCTCTAACCACCAATTGGAGTTGTACAAATAATTGGTTCACATTTGTGATTTCTGATAGGCATTCAGTGTGAATGGCACATTAAGCAACTTTAATCTACTTTCTCAAAACAAAAGTAACATTTTAATTAAAAAACACTGTGGGTTGAGGAAAGAAACATTGAACGCTTTATGAAAATAGTGCTTACACAGCCATATAATGAAATACACAGACACCTGCAAATGTTGTAATCTTTTTATTTTTAATACATTTCAGTGTCTATTTTTCAGTCTGGTTAACTCCCTGACTGCATCAGAGTTTAAGTAAGTGTGTATATATATATATATATGAAAAGTTCAGTCCGCGCTCTGGCTCTTTAAACTTGGAGTGTTGGTCCCTCTCAGTTCTCTTGCTGCTTCTGTGTTTATGAGGTGTCTCCCCCACCTCCAAATGTGGTCTCCACCGGAACCCCGATGGTGATACCAATATCAGCAAAACAAGAAAAAACACAAAAGCGCACCAAGATGAGAGATAGATAATGTATTAGCAACAAATAATAAAATTAGTAACTTACATATAAAATTTCTTTAATAATCCCCGATTCTGGTGTCTATCACAGGAGTAGGGCATCACATAGGAAGTATGAAGGGTAATCTCAGTTCTAAGAGATCAGACCCGCGCGCTGGGGCTGTCTCTGTTCACTCTCCTGTCCTCCACGTGTGGTAGCGTGGTGCAGAGTGTAGCACACATGTGCAGGAACCGGGGCCTTCAATAGGTGTCCTTAGGATGCCTGTCCGTTTTTGATAGCATAGAAACGATCGGAAATAAGCAGGAACGGTACACTTGAGTGTGTGCTGGTGGTGGGTAGTAAAACCGCCAGCCACAACAGTCGCGACGCGTTTCGTTTAACAAAGTAAACTTCTTCAGGCGATATCTGGGACACCTGTTTAGGGGTCCTTTATAGGTCTAATTCTGTGCGTCATTGGTTAATACCTAATGGCTGCATGGCCAATCAGGCTCATATACTGATAGGGGCGGGCCACAATAGGAAGACCTCCCTGTTAGTGCATTTAATCCAGTAATGAATTACACTAATTGAGTATATATATAAGTGTAAATAGAAAGGTAAACAGACCTTAAAGGGGAGCCAAAATCATGTGTCCCAAATAGTCAAGTGCAATAAAATATGCATAATAGTAGCATAAAAAACAAAGTATATGTGCATACTGGATAACAACATTAATAACATTAAATGACATATAAATAACTTTTAAAATATGGGAAATAGAACAAATGGAAAGGTGGGTGGGGGGAGGGGAAGAATTGAAGAAAAAGTGGAAAAAAATATAAAAATAAAAAATAAATAAAAAAGGAGGTAGAAAAAAAAAAAAAAAAAAAAAAAAAGGCTTATAAAATGAATAAAAACCACTGTAATGATAAAGTAGCTAAAAAAATCAGATAAAAAACAGATAAAAAAGGTATTAGACCAATGTTTGTATTAAATTGCAGTATGCATGGTTTCACCTCAAAAAAGGGGTTAATTCCACATAGTCGTTCAAGCCCCCCGGGTACTTGGATTGGAGGGTAAATATCCAGAATTGCTCCCTTTTTGCAATCTGAAGATCTATGTTACCAGCCCGTACATTAGTTGTTATATGTTCGATGCCCATATATTTAACCCCTATAGTGCTACACTGATGGACATCCTTAAAGTGTGACAACAGATGTGTCAATGGTTTATTAGATGCCAGTAGCTTGGGAATATTAGTGATATTTCTGAGGTGCTCCATCACTCTAATTTTGAGCTGACGTTTAGTACGGCCCACATACTGTAAACCACATCCACATTGCAGGATATAAATGACATAAGTGGTTACGCAATCGATGTAGCTATTAATTTCATATCTACTGTAATATCTGTCGCTTTAGATTTAAAGTAATCCTGAGTAAGCATTCGTGGACAGATTTTGCACCTATTGCATCTGTGGTTACCTTTAATGCCTAACATCTCCCTAAGATCTTTCTTTTTGTTTGAATCACTGCCTTTGAGGAGACTAGGGGCCAAGATACTTTTTAGATTGTCGGATTTTGTGAACACAATCATTGGTCTTTCTGGTAAAGTTTTTGCCAAGATTGGATCCATCTGCAAAATGTACCAGTATTTGTTCAAAATATATTTGATCTTTCTATGAGAACTATTAAATTTTGTTACGAAATATGGTGCGTGTTTCTCATTCTTCCTTTTATTATTTTTATGGTCTGTTTCACTGGAATCTGAAGTGGGCAATGTGATAAGAGAGCCATTAGTCACTGGATTCTCCAATGGTTGAACTAGTGTCTTTCCAGTGGAAACACACTTTTGTTTACCATTGGGTTTACTATTCTTAGGTTGAATCAGTTTCTTCCTATTAATGTTTAATGCTCTTTTGTAGGCTCTATCTATAAGAGTCACATCATAGCCCTTTTGAAAGAAACGCTCAAAGAGTATTTGAGATTGTACCTTGAACGTTTCTATATCAGCACAGTTACGCCTAATGCGCAAAAACTGGCTGAATGGAATGTTATTAATGCATCTCCTTTCATGTCCACTTTCTGGGTGTAGAAAGGAGTTAACATTAGTGTTCTTAAAATGGGTTTTCGTGTGTAACTCGTTGTTGATTATGTAAATTTCTAAGTCCAAGAAGATGATCTTACTTGGACTTATTTCACTGGTAAAAGTGAGATTGAACAAATTATCATTCAACCTTGCAACGAAGCTATCAAACGAGGTATCATCACCGTCCCTGATAACAATCACATCATCGATGTATCTGCGCCACATAATCAACTGCGGCGCAGATACATCAATGCCCCATATGTTGGCCGATTCCCACCATCCCATATACAAATTTGCGAAAGATGGTGCAAAACGTGTCCCCATTGCAGTGCCACACAATTGTAAATAAAACTCGTGTTCAAAAAGAAAATAATTGTGTTTCAATATAAATTCAATTGAACTGTGAATAAACCTACGTTGGAGAAAAGGTAAAGTGCCGTGTAGTGCCAAAAAGTGATCAATAGCATCCAAACCCCCTTCATGTGGAATAGAGGTGTAGAGTGATTGAACATCAAGAGTGGCTAGATGATAAGAAGATTTCCATGTGAAATCTGAAAGAATAGTGAGAAGTGAAGTGGTGTCTAGTAGATGGGAAGGTAATAGTGGTACTAAAGGTTGAAGAAAAGAATCTACATAAGAAGAAAGGTTAACAGTGAGGGAATTAATACCTGAAATAATGGGTCGCCCAGGTGGATTCGTGAGTGATTTGTGAATCTTGGGCAAATGGTACATTATAGGGATGGTGGGAGCCGAGCAGCATAAGAATTCAAACTCTTTTTTGTTAAGTACGCCTGATGTTAAGGCGGATTCCA
Source organism: Ascaphus truei (assembly GCF_040206685.1). Taxonomy (NCBI): domain Eukaryota; kingdom Metazoa; phylum Chordata; class Amphibia; order Anura; family Ascaphidae; genus Ascaphus; species Ascaphus truei. The sequence continues at coordinate 391,552,779 of NC_134484.1, read as the reverse complement.
AATGTACATTTAGTTCTAGTTTGAATGCAGCTGTGGGGTCTCTAGGTAACTTACAATAGGACAGTGAATCAGACAGTAGTCTGACAGCTTCGCTGCAATAGTCTACTCTGTCTTGGAGTACTATAACTCCACCCTTGTCTGCTTCACGTATAATTATATTAGGGTTTAATTGTAGCGTTTTTAGCGCATGTCTTTCCTGTGCAGTTAAATTGGAGTTCTTATTCATAAGAAAACCTTTCCCTAGTCCCAGAGTTTGAAATTCCCTTTCGACCAATTTATTGAATATATCAATATGATGTCCCCTAGAATGATAAGGGTGAAAAACAGAATTGGGTTTGAATAATGAATGTTGTATAGATATACTTTCGTTGGTATTGGTAATGCCCTCATCCATAAGTGACATCAAGTCCACTAGTTGTGTCTGTTCACTTGTAGACAATTTCTGTACAATAGGATTGATGGTATCAGGGGTGGTTTGATAACCCCTTTGATCCGAAATAAAGTGTCTACTTAGAGTTAACTTGCGATTAAATTTCTGCAAATCAATGTAAAGATCAAAATTGTTAACTCTACGTGTAGGGGCAAATGAAAGGCCTTTGCCTAAAACATTCATTAATGTATGGTCTATACGGGAATTAGATAAGTTAAAGATGCCCTTAGATCTCAATGTTGGGTCATCTGGGTAAGTTTGAGAGGGGAGTGTTGTTTTTCCTCCCTTTGTCCTAATTCCCCTATGCCCTCTCCTGAATCCTGTCTTTTCCTTGTGATTTTTTGGGGGGCTCCCAATAGAGGCGGATGGTTGGAGTCCCAAGTTGATATTGATTTTCTCATTTTTTCCAACCTGTTTAAAAAATCCTCATTCTCTATTCCCTCATTTGAACCCTTCAAAACTTCATACTTGTTTTGCAACGGTATGGCATGTGAGATATGTGCATGTTTCTCCCTAAAATTGGTATGTTTCTTAGGGGCACTAGTATCTCTCCTATTTTGCGGAGTATGTGATTTATTGCTATACCTCCTATTTTGTTTGGCATAATGAGGGTTAGATTGTTGTGGTCTATGTGTGTGGTTCACCTGTGCGGAGTGATCCATAGTTTCATTCCTCTGGTATTTGGATGGCCGTCTAGTATGTTTTTCATGGGTGGGTCTCGCATAGAAATTAGGGTCCCTTGGTGTCCTTGGGATAGAAACATTAGTTTTTGGGTTAGTATGTTGGGTTTGTAAGGGTCCTTTAGTTTGGTTAAAGGCTGTGACATTAGATGGATTAGTGTCACGTATAGCAGGGTCCCCATCTGCAGTTATTTCCTTTCCTGTATCCCAACATCGCTGAATGTTAAGTGCATAGTCCATCTTATCTCTAAGGAATTTCTTGTTTTTATTGATCAAAATCTGATTTTCTGATCTCCTTAGTTTGACATTCATTTCTTTAGTCAATTGGGGTAGTTTGTCAAGGCAGGGGATCTCCAAGATTTCATTCTTAGCTTGTGTTATTTTACCATCTATTTCAATGATTTCTTTCTTTCTCTCTAGAATTAACAACCGCATTAGCTCCAGTGAGCAATGGTCTTGGATCCTTTCCCATTCCTTGACAAACTCAGGACTATCTGTGTTATATGTGGAGGGTTTAAGGACTCTAAGTCCCCTTGGTATGCGACCCACCCTTATGTACTCCTCTAATGTGGCCATTTCTAGCCATGACTTAGTTTCTTTTTCCAAAAGTTTATTTAATTCATTCATTAGGGAAGTTAAACATGGTGTTGCCACCTCTTCTATTGGTATATCTGAGAATATCTTACTAAACAGCTCTGGTTTGTTAAACCTGTTTTTAAGACAATCCAGAAATTGGCTGGTGTTTGATTCAGCCATAATACGTCCGTATAGGGATGGTGACAGGGGTGGGGAAGACAGAGAGAGTGGAGGTGGAGGTAGGAGGGGAGAGGGAAAAAAGGAAAAAGAGGTAGGAACAATGGGAGGGGGGGGGAAAGGAATGGGTAGGAGGGGTGGGCGAAACATGTTAAAAAACTATTAAATACAGTACAATAATATAACAATAACAAGTAATGCACAAATAAAACCAATTAAAACAAGAATATGTAAAATTGGAAAAAATTATTAAAAGAGACTTAAATTTGCTGCGTAAACTGGATGGGAAAAAGGAATGTAGTGACTGGGTGACTCAACAAGTGAGTCACACAGATTACCAGTAATGAAAAGTTCAGTCCGCGCTCTAGCTCTTTAAACTTGGAGTGTTGGTCCCTCTCAGTTCTCTTGCTGCTTCTGTGTTTATGAGGTGTCTCCCCCACCTCCAAATGTGGTCTCCACCGGAACCCCGATGGTGATACCAATATCAGCAAAACAAGAAAAAACACAAAAGCGCACCAAGATGAGAGATAGATAATGTATTAGCAACAAATAATAAAATTAGTAACTTACATATAAAATTTCTTTAATAATCCCCGATTCTGGTGTCTATCACAGGAGTAGGGCATCACATAGGAAGTATGAAGGGTAATCTCAGTTCTAAGAGATCAGACCCGCGCGCTGGGGCTGTCTCTGTTCACTCTCCTGTCCTCCACGTGTGGTAGCGTGGTGCAGAGTGTAGCACACATGTGCAGGAACCGGGGCCTTCAATAGGTGTCCTTAGGATGCCTGTCCGTTTTTGATAGCATAGAAACGATCGGAAATAAGCAGGAACGGTACACTTGAGTGTGTGCTGGTGGTGGGTAGTAAAACCGCCAGCCACAACAGTCGCGACGCGTTTCGTTTAACAAAGTAAACTTCTTCAGGCGATATCTGGGACACCTGTTTAGGGGTCCTTTATAGGTCTAATTCTGTGCGTCATTGGTTAATACCTAATGGCTGCATGGCCAATCAGGCTCATATACTGATAGGGGCGGGCCACAATAGGAAGACCTCCCTGTTAGTGCATTTAATCCAGTAATGAATTACACTAATTGAGTATATATATAAGTGTAAATAGAAAGGTAAACAGACCTTAAAGGGGAGCCAAAATCATGTGTCCCAAATAGTCAAGTGCAATAAAATATGCATAATAGTAGCATAAAAAACAAAGTATATGTGCATACTGGATAACAACATTAATAACATTAAATGACATATAAATAACTTTTAAAATATGGGAAATAGAACAAATGGAAAGGTGGGTGGGGGGAGGGGAAGAATTGAAGAAAAAGTGGAAAAAAATATAAAAATAAAAAATAAATAAAAAAGGAGGTAGAAAAAAAAAAAAAAAAAAAAAAAAAGGCTTATAAAATGAATAAAAACCACTGTAATGATAAAGTAGCTAAAAAAATCAGATAAAAAACAGATAAAAAAGGTATTAGACCAATGTTTGTATTAAATTGCAGTATGCATGGTTTCACCTCAAAAAAGGGGTTAATTCCACATAGTCGTTCAAGCCCCCCGGGTACTTGGATTGGAGGGTAAATATCCAGAATTGCTCCCTTTTTGCAATCTGAAGATCTATGTTACCAGCCCGTACATTAGTTGTTATATGTTCGATGCCCATATATTTAACCCCTATAGTGCTACACTGATGGACATCCTTAAAGTGTGACAACAGATGTGTCAATGGTTTATTAGATGCCAGTAGCTTGGGAATATTAGTGATATTTCTGAGGTGCTCCATCACTCTAATTTTGAGCTGACGTTTAGTACGGCCCACATACTGTAAACCACATCCACATTGCAGGATATAAATGACATAAGTGGTTACGCAATCGATGTAGCTATTAATTTCATATCTACTGCACCGACACACTTTATTCGAGCAAATACCCGGTATGTACCTGGCAGATACCTGGAATGCGCCGCTCCTCACCTCTGACAAGCCCCGTTGCATTTGCCTTCCCAGCCTGGGTTCATGCCTGGCTGATGGGCGGCTGATCTGTTAAATGATAATGATTAGGATTTAATAGGCTGCAATGCTTCGCGTGTCTACCAGATGGCATAAATTCATGAATTGTAATGCAGTATATATATATGTACTGTGCAGTATTGCAGCCAACGGGAATAAAATGCTTCAATCCCTGCCGGAAAATAACTCAATGCACTCGGGCAGAAAACAGTCACAAACCTCAATACACCCGGGTATACCCGAATTCGTGGGACTAGCCGAGCTCGAATAAAGTGTGTCGCCAGTGTAATATCTGTCGCTTTAGATTTAAAGTAATCCTGAGTAAGCATTCGTGGACAGATTTTGCACCTATTGCATCTGTGGTTACCTTTAATGCCTAACATCTCCCTAAGATCTTTCTTTTTGTTTGAATCACTGCCTTTGAGGAGACTAGGGGCCAAGATACTTTTTAGATTGTCGGATTTTGTGAACACAATCATTGGTCTTTCTGGTAAAGTTTTTGCCAAGATTGGATCCATCTGCAAAATGTACCAGTATTTGTTCAAAATATATTTGATCTTTCTATGAGAACTATTAAATTTTGTTACGAAATATGGTGCGTGTTTCTCATTCTTCCTTTTATTATTTTTATGGTCTGTTTCACTGGAATCTGAAGTGGGCAATGTGATAAGAGAGCCATTAGTCACTGGATTCTCCAATGGTTGAACTAGTGTCTTTCCAGTGGAAACACACTTTTGTTTACCATTGGGTTTACTATTCTTAGGTTGAATCAGTTTCTTCCTATTAATGTTTAATGCTCTTTTGTAGGCTCTATCTATAAGAGTCACATCATAGCCCTTTTGAAAGAAACGCTCAAAGAGTATTTGAGATTGTACCTTGAACGTTTCTATATCAGCACAGTTACGCCTAATGCGCAAAAACTGGCTGAATGGAATGTTATTAATGCATCTCCTTTCATGTCCACTTTCTGGGTGTAGAAAGGAGTTAACATTAGTGTTCTTAAAATGGGTTTTCGTGTGTAACTCGTTGTTGATTATGTAAATTTCTAAGTCCAAGAAGATGATCTTACTTGGACTTATTTCACTGGTAAAAGTGAGATTGAACAAATTATCATTCAACCTTGCAACGAAGCTATCAAACGAGGTATCATCACCGTCCCTGATAACAATCACATCATCGATGTATCTGCGCCACATAATCAACTGCGGCGCAGATACATCAATGCCCCATATGTTGGCCGATTCCCACCATCCCATATACAAATTTGCGAAAGATGGTGCAAAACGTGTCCCCATTGCAGTGCCACACAATTGTAAATAAAACTCGTGTTCAAAAAGAAAATAATTGTGTTTCAATATAAATTCAATTGAACTGTGAATAAACCTACGTTGGAGAAAAGGTAAAGTGCCGTGTAGTGCCAAAAAGTGATCAATAGCATCCAAACCCCCTTCATGTGGAATAGAGGTGTAGAGTGATTGAACATCAAGAGTGGCTAGATGATAAGAAGATTTCCATGTGAAATCTGAAAGAATAGTGAGAAGTGAAGTGGTGTCTAGTAGATGGGAAGGTAATAGTGGTACTAAAGGTTGAAGAAAAGAATCTACATAAGAAGAAAGGTTAACAGTGAGGGAATTAATACCTGAAATAATGGGTCGCCCAGGTGGATTCGTGAGTGATTTGTGAATCTTGGGCAAATGGTACATTATAGGGATGGTGGGAGCCGAGCAGCATAAGAATTCAAACTCTTTTTTGTTAAGTACGCCTGATGTTAAGGCGGATTCCAAATGTACATTTAGTTCTAGTTTGAATGCAGCTGTGGGGTCTCTAGGTAACTTACAATAGGACAGTGAATCAGACAGTAGTCTGACAGCTTCGCTGCAATAGTCTACTCTGTCTTGGAGTACTATAACTCCACCCTTGTCTGCTTCACGTATAATTATATTAGGGTTTAATTGTAGCGTTTTTAGCGCATGTCTTTCCTGTGCAGTTAAATTGGAGTTCTTATTCATAAGAAAACCTTTCCCTAGTCCCAGAGTTTGAAATTCCCTTTCGACCAATTTATTGAATATATCAATATGATGTCCCCTAGAATGATAAGGGTGAAAAACAGAATTGGGTTTGAATAATGAATGTTGTATAGATATACTTTCGTTGGTATTGGTAATGCCCTCATCCATAAGTGACATCAAGTCCACTAGTTGTGTCTGTTCACTTGTAGACAATTTCTGTACAATAGGATTGATGGTATCAGGGGTGGTTTGATAACCCCTTTGATCCGAAATAAAGTGTCTACTTAGAGTTAACTTGCGATTAAATTTCTGCAAATCAATGTAAAGATCAAAATTGTTAACTCTACGTGTAGGGGCAAATGAAAGGCCTTTGCCTAAAACATTCATTAATGTATGGTCTATACGGGAATTAGATAAGTTAAAGATGCCCTTAGATCTCAATGTTGGGTCATCTGGGTAAGTTTGAGAGGGGAGTGTTGTTTTTCCTCCCTTTGTCCTAATTCCCCTATGCCCTCTCCTGAATCCTGTCTTTTCCTTGTGATTTTTTGGGGGGCTCCCAATAGAGGCGGATGGTTGGAGTCCCAAGTTGATATTGATTTTCTCATTTTTTCCAACCTGTTTAAAAAATCCTCATTCTCTATTCCCTCATTTGAACCCTTCAAAACTTCATACTTGTTTTGCAACGGTATGGCATGTGAGATATGTGCATGTTTCTCCCTAAAATTGGTATGTTTCTTAGGGGCACTAGTATCTCTCCTATTTTGCGGAGTATGTGATTTATTGCTATACCTCCTATTTTGTTTGGCATAATGAGGGTTAGATTGTTGTGGTCTATGTGTGTGGTTCACCTGTGCGGAGTGATCCATAGTTTCATTCCTCTGGTATTTGGATGGCCGTCTAGTATGTTTTTCATGGGTGGGTCTCGCATAGAAATTAGGGTCCCTTGGTGTCCTTGGGATAGAAACATTAGTTTTTGGGTTAGTATGTTGGGTTTGTAAGGGTCCTTTAGTTTGGTTAAAGGCTGTGACATTAGATGGATTAGTGTCACGTATAGCAGGGTCCCCATCTGCAGTTATTTCCTTTCCTGTATCCCAACATCGCTGAATGTTAAGTGCATAGTCCATCTTATCTCTAAGGAATTTCTTGTTTTTATTGATCAAAATCTGATTTTCTGATCTCCTTAGTTTGACATTCATTTCTTTAGTCAATTGGGGTAGTTTGTCAAGGCAGGGGATCTCCAAGATTTCATTCTTAGCTTGTGTTATTTTACCATCTATTTCAATGATTTCTTTCTTTCTCTCTAGAATTAACAACCGCATTAGCTCCAGTGAGCAATGGTCTTGGATCCTTTCCCATTCCTTGACAAACTCAGGACTATCTGTGTTATATGTGGAGGGTTTAAGGACTCTAAGTCCCCTTGGTATGCGACCCACCCTTATGTACTCCTCTAATGTGGCCATTTCTAGCCATGACTTAGTTTCTTTTTCCAAAAGTTTATTTAATTCATTCATTAGGGAAGTTAAACATGGTGTTGCCACCTCTTCTATTGGTATATCTGAGAATATCTTACTAAACAGCTCTGGTTTGTTAAACCTGTTTTTAAGACAATCCAGAAATTGGCTGGTGTTTGATTCAGCCATAATACGTCCGTATAGGGATGGTGACAGGGGTGGGGAAGACAGAGAGAGTGGAGGTGGAGGTAGGAGGGGAGAGGGAAAAAAGGAAAAAGAGGTAGGAACAATGGGAGGGGGGGGGAAAGGAATGGGTAGGAGGGGTGGGCGAAACATGTTAAAAAACTATTAAATACAGTACAATAATATAACAATAACAAGTAATGCACAAATAAAACCAATTAAAACAAGAATATGTAAAATTGGAAAAAATTATTAAAAGAGACTTAAATTTGCTGCGTAAACTGGATGGGAAAAAGGAATGTAGTGACTGGGTGACTCAACAAGTGAGTCACACAGATTACCAGTAATGAAAAGTTCAGTCCGCGCTCTGGCTCTTTAAACTTGGAGTGTTGGTCCCTCTCAGTTCTCTTGCTGCTTCTGTGTTTATGAGGTGTCTCCCCCACCTCCAAATGTGGTCTCCACCGGAACCCCGATGGTGATACCAATATCAGCAAAACAAGAAAAAACACAAAAGCGCACCAAGATGAGAGATAGATAATGTATTAGCAACAAATAATAAAATTAGTAACTTACATATAAAATTTCTTTAATAATCCCCGATTCTGGTGTCTATCACAGGAGTAGGGCATCACATAGGAAGTATGAAGGGTAATCTCAGTTCTAAGAGATCAGACCCGCGCGCTGGGGCTGTCTCTGTTCACTCTCCTGTCCTCCACGTGTGGTAGCGTGGTGCAGAGTGTAGCACACATGTGCAGGAACCGGGGCCTTCAATAGGTGTCCTTAGGATGCCTGTCCGTTTTTGATAGCATAGAAACGATCGGAAATAAGCAGGAACGGTACACTTGAGTGTGTGCTGGTGGTGGGTAGTAAAACCGCCAGCCACAACAGTCGCGACGCGTTTCGTTTAACAAAGTAAACTTCTTCAGGCGATATCTGGGACACCTGTTTAGGGGTCCTTTATAGGTCTAATTCTGTGCGTCATTGGTTAATACCTAATGGCTGCATGGCCAATCAGGCTCATATACTGATAGGGGCGGGCCACAATAGGAAGACCTCCCTGTTAGTGCATTTAATCCAGTAATGAATTACACTAATTGAGTATATATATAAGTGTAAATAGAAAGGTAAACAGACCTTAAAGGGGAGCCAAAATCATGTGTCCCAAATAGTCAAGTGCAATAAAATATGCATAATAGTAGCATAAAAAACAAAGTATATGTGCATACTGGATAACAACATTAATAACATTAAATGACATATAAATAACTTTTAAAATATGGGAAATAGAACAAATGGAAAGGTGGGTGGGGGGAGGGGAAGAATTGAAGAAAAAGTGGAAAAAAATATAAAAATAAAAAATAAATAAAAAAGGAGGTAGAAAAAAAAAAAAAAAAAAAAAAAAGGCTTATAAAATGAATAAAAACCACTGTAATGATAAAGTAGCTAAAAAAATCAGATAAAAAACAGATAAAAAAGGTATTAGACCAATGTTTGTATTAAATTGCAGTATGCATGGTTTCACCTCAAAAAAGGGGTTAATTCCACATAGTCGTTCAAGCCCCCCGGGTACTTGGATTGGAGGGTAAATATCCAGAATTGCTCCCTTTTTGCAATCTGAAGATCTATGTTACCAGCCCGTACATTAGTTGTTATATGTTCGATGCCCATATATTTAACCCCTATAGTGCTACACTGATGGACATCCTTAAAGTGTGACAACAGATGTGTCAATGGTTTATTAGATGCCAGTAGCTTGGGAATATTAGTGATATTTCTGAGGTGCTCCATCACTCTAATTTTGAGCTGACGTTTAGTACGGCCCACATACTGTAAACCACATCCACATTGCAGGATATAAATGACATAAGTGGTTACGCAATCGATGTAGCTATTAATTTCATATCTAATATCTGTCGCTTTAGATTTAAAGTAATCCTGAGTAAGCATTCGTGGACAGATTTTGCACCTATTTGACTATCTGACTCATAAATATATAATACATATATAAATATATATTATATATTATATATTATATATATATATATATATATATATTACAATATACATATGTATACACTGGCGACACACTTTATTGAAGTGTGGCCAGTTCCGCAAGCCGGGAGATTTCCCGGCTTGCAAGTGGCAGCCCCTCGGCGTGCCGCGCGTCACCGATGCGCGGTCACGCGTCATCGGGTGCCTGCGCCCCCGGCACGCGCATCCAGGGCTCCCCGAGGGAGCCCTGGTATCCCGCGACGTGGGGGACGGCGGCAGGGGGTTCCGGGGGACCCGGCAGACCCGGAGAGGAGAGGGGGAAGCCGCGATCGGCGGGCCTCTCCTCCGCTGCTTCGGCGCGCGCCCGGCACCCTCCGGCGCGCGCCAGGTAACTGCTGCGGCCGAGAATGGGCAAATGCTCGAATAAACTCGGCCGCAGCAGTATGTGTGTAAAAACAAACTTTTAATGTGTGTGTATATTACAATATTTAATGGCTTATATGTAAAGAGGGATTTTAATATTGGTGTGATTTATTTAAAGGTTTAAATAATAGAGGCTTACAATGTTGTATGGCCTTTGACATTGGCTTGTGAGCAATTGTGATTTACCATCAAACAACACCTTTTTTTAATTGAGAAGGCCTGTAGTGTTACAACCAATAATATATCTATGTAATCCAGTTCTACACAGATCATATTGATGGCAGTAAGTAGGCCTTGTATGAAACCTAATTAAATGGTGGTAAACATGAGTGAATGAAGTGATTAATAATTGTTTAACGCCCATACTGTTATAGGCTCACAGTAAGTATCTTTCACAAACAGTAGGCCTGTATTATTACAATACTGTGTTTTGAGAAGGAAGCATTAAGTGTATGTTTTCTGAAAATACATGTATACCAGTTTAGATAGTACAAATAATATATATATATATATATATATATATATATATATATATATATATATATATATATATATATATATATATATATATATATACACACACTGTGTGTGTGTGTACATATATCCATACATACTACATATATATTACTAAACATTCACAGATATGTTATTGAAAACAGAACTCATAAATGATTAAAGAACAAAATTAGAATGTTAAAGCAAGGTGAAGGTAAGTAATATTTAACACTTAATCATGCTATACACTGACAAGAAAGATGTTAGCAGTTGAATAGATGTGTGTTTTTAATTGCATGTGAATAATATTTACATGCAATGATTACATCAAGTAACACACCCAAATACAATGTTTTGCAGGTAAGTAAATGGCAGCTTCTCTAAACATAGCAAGTGGGTCCTGGTGGACCATTACTGAGCAGATGATTAATACATAAATATTAATAACACCATTCATTAGGACTGTTAACATTTCCAAAACTTCACGTGTACAATGACATACTTGAATGTTTGGAAACAACAGGTCTTCACCATACATACAATATTCATTAGATAATCTGAAGTCAACAAAACAAGGCCAAAGACATATTTACTTAATTATAACATTTATTATTTTTTTTCCTTTTGAGAGCGAGCCACAGGCCTGCTTGTTGTCTCTTGGATTTTTCTTTTCCGTTTGGCTACGACTTGAGTAACAACAGAGCCACTTTGAGTGGCCTGTGGCACTTCACGGGCAGGGCTTGTGGCCAGTGACTGATCATGGGCAGGGCTTGTGGCCAGTGAATGTTCATGGGCAGGGCTTGTGGCCAGTGACTGGTCACAGGCAGGGCTTGTGGGCAGTGACTGTTCACGGGCAGGGCTTGTGGCCAGTGACTGGTCACGGGCAGGGCTTGTGGGCAGTGACTGGTCACGGGCAGGGCTTGTGGGCAGTGACTGTTCACGGGCAGGGCTTGTGACCAGTGACTGTTCAGGGGCAGGGCTTGTGGCCAGTGACTGGTCATGGGCAGGGCTTGTGGGCAGTGACTGATCACGGAAAGGGCTTGTGCCCACTGACACATGTGAGCAAGTTGGTAGACAGTGCACAACTGATGGTTGGTCCGTTTCATGTTTGGCTTTTTTTGTTTGTGTCCAAAAACTGGTCAGTAGTAACTGCTTGTGCTTCTTTGTTTTTGCCGCCTCCTTTGTAGGTGTCAGCTCCAGAATTTCTACAGATGGCAGCGGTAGGATGTTGTCAGGAACATGCACAGAACTTTCTGCTACTTGACCGGTAACATCCCGACCTGGGGAATGAACATCAGATGCATGGGGTGAAAAATGAGCACCATGTAAAGATCCTTCCTGTGATGTGTTGAAGTTGAAATTTGGTACTGTAGTCATTCTCAAGTAATTAGCTTGGGTTTGCTGAACAACTAATGCTTCTAATGACGTGTTTATTTTTTGCAATTGTTTAGGCACTTCAATGAAGACTCTGTGGAGATGTGACAATTGTGATATCGTTTCTTCCTGCAGTGATATCATCCTTTCGTACACTATCATCAGATCAGAATGGCGACGATTTTCAGCTTCAACAATTTTTCCCTCAGAAGCTACTATTGCATCGTATGTGTTAGTTGATGGACGATTTGGCTGTGTAACTGTTTCAATGGGAACCTCTTCATGGTCACTTGATTGTATTTCTGTGTCTATGGCGGCATCATCATCATCTTCATCATCATGTTCTAAAAATAAATGTACACATTATGAAATGGCATGTTAATCTCTGCTGTTTTACTATGTAATGATACTGTGTCATAAGTAACACCTAATATGTTTCCATACGTTTTATAACGTCACATTAAAAACTACCTTGACTTACGAATAATGTTTGGACTCAGTATGAAATATGAATGAATGAAAAGTTGCTCTAAACTCACAACTCCTACATGATACTTAACATCACAAACACAATACATGTTGTCTTAAACTTCATTTTCACTGACACTAAGTAATCCTATTTAAAGAACATGTGCAAAACAAATAATGAACATGACAACATAACATATAGAAGTGCACATATTATATGGGCACCACCTCATACACTCACCTTCTAGGTGTGTTGAGCTGCATGACCCAGGTGAAGACACTTGTTCCGTCTCAGGTGACACATGTCCTCCAGGGGCAACTATATATAACAATAACATCAGTTGTACATTTACATGTGTAAATATTGAACAAACAGTTATTGTATGTTCTGTATTTATGAGTAACTAACAGCATCAGTTCCTTAACCGAAAATGTGTGTGTGAAAGTGAACATAAATAGTTGTAATAACAATGTACATTCCTGTGTACTTAGAACTTTTGAGTTCCCTAACATACAACATACTATGTTTCTGCAGTAATGCGTTAGGATAAATTGATTAAATTTGTACATACAAATCATATGTTGTGTAGTCATATCAGTATCATAATGTACATAACTATCATGAGATGAACATTCACAATGGTTATCATGAAGGTGGTCATAATGCAAAAAGCTTCGTTTTTGGTAGAGGATATGTGTGGTACATTAATAGAAGCTGTGGCACACCTGAATGTGGCTGTCACTCAACAACACAACACATGCAGTGTGTGATAATGTGTTGTTGATATCAGTTCAACTATAGATATGAGTGAACGAATGTGTGACGTACGGTTTGATAACTAATGACTTGTTGGGGGATTTAGTACCTAGAGTTAAGCTTTCACATGAGTGTGATTACCTTCAGTTTTGCTAGTCAGGTTGTAAGAACGGTATTCCCTTCCCCAAAAACCCTAATCAGGCAGACCTTTCAATTACTTCAAACAGGTGAAAATGGTGTGAACTAAGTTGACCGTATGATGACCCTGTAATTTGGGTGTGTGCTGAACCCCACCCCCTCTGTTGACGTGTATGCTGTGATGACATATTCATTGCAGCTGCTTTAACACAATGGTAGAGGAGCTAAATAGTCGTCTGCAGTGTGGAAGTTATGAACACAATGACATAACATATGCTACGTGTGCCTCATTATGCTGTCTGTATATGACATCAAGCAAAAATGGACCTTTTCATAAACAACTATACATTTGTTAGTGCAAGTGATGTTTGTAGGCCGTTGCATGCAATATATTCGATGCATGATTAGAATAGGCAGTGATGTCGTGTTTGTAGGAGTAAAATAAATAATATACATATTAATATTATACATATTTATGTTCTGTACCTGTAGCTAGTAATAATTTCTCATTAGCATGTGTTACACATGTGTACTACCCTGTTGTTCCCCATCTTCGCCCACCATCAATTGCTTCCACTGCAGAAATGCATTTTGGGAATTCACATGTAAATGACCACGCAATGGCACGTAGTATATTAGTTACTGCTTTTAGTAGGACTACAACATATATGTCTATTTTGAGATATATATATATATACAGAATCAGACATATACATATATAGATGTAGGTATGCTTATATTGTGAAGACAGTATAAAAAGCAGCGGAAATATGTAAAATAACTGTAAGCAACGACACGCCTAGTACAGTAATATTTCTCACCTGGTGGAAATTGTGAGGGATAAATTCCAATGTCCCGGTCACCGGCCAAGCCCTCCACGACGACGGGAAGTAATTTTCCCCGAAGCAGCTCCTCCAATGGAGTTAATATCAGACGTTGTGGTGGCGGGCCACCTCCAGTGCCAGAAGCATGCACGCGTTGGTCTTGTATTTTCTTTTTCAACTTTGACCTAATATCGTCAAATCTTTTGCGACAATTCAGCTTGTCCCTGACACGATTCCCACACGCATTGACACCAATTATTATTGTGTCCCACATTTCATTTTTGCTTGATGAACTTGTCCGCGCTTGAAATACAAACAAAATATATGACGTTAATTCATAATAATAGAAGCACCAGTTTCCTACACTGCTAGCTGTTCCAAGAGATAGCAAACATGCTGTTTTAGGTGTAATATGTGAAGCACATGAGCATTCACTACTAAACCTAGACATGTAAGCAAGCTTGCATTAATATTGTATGCAGTTATCGCAAATTGAACACCTGTGTTTAGTTGTCCTTGTAACGCATGATAAAAAGCTGTGTTTCCACAATAATTAACATAGACAGATATTCTGTACCCATATTTGCATATTAACAAAACTCACATGACCTAGGATCACATGTATTTGAAGAATAAATGGAAAGGTACACTTACCTACTAAATGTCCATAGAGACTGTCATAGTGCTCCAAAATCCCAGTGACAAGAGCCCTATTTTCCTGGTCATTGAAGCGAGGATTACGTGGCTTCTCCACACGTTTCTTCCGAGCAGGTTTAGGCTCAGAGCTTGGCTGCTGCTGACTGGACTCTCCTTGTTCCAATGGAAGAGACTCCAAAAGCTGGCCACCAGCAAGCACGCCACCACCAGACACCCCATCAGCAACTGAGCCACCAGCAGCACTCCCACTCCCACCAACAGCACTCGAATTCCTAGCACCAGCACTCCCACTCCCAGCAACAGCACTCCCACTCCAAGCAACAGCACTCGCAGCAACAGCACTCCCACTCCCAGCAACATCACTCCCACTCCCAGCAACAGCACTCACACTCCCAGCAACACCACTCACACTCCCATCAACAGCACTCCCATTCCCAGCAACAGCACTCCCACTCCCAGCAACAGCACTCGCACTCCTAGCAACATCACTCCCCTGAACAGTACGTTCACTCTGACGCGTACTCGCACGAGTAGCACTACCACTCACACCAGCATCACTCTTCCCACGCTTTGCAGGCATACTTACAGCACTCACAAAAAAAAGAAAACAAATGTACAGCCAATCACACGAAACACTTCCACATAGAAAACAAGACAAAGATGTAAACAAAACAACAAAGGACAAAGCTTTCACAATACACAACAAGTCTCTCAGTCAATATGCAAATATTAAATCGCCCAGCTCTGTGCGTCTCTCTCTCTCTCACTCCCAACAACACAGAGAATGATTAACAGTACACGTTGCCTTTAAATATGGCGCGCTATCCAATACATGCTGCCTTCGCCTGATTCAGCAAGATTTTTGATTGGCGAACGTAACAGCACCCCGCCACGCACGCCGATACACCTGTGTGTGATCGGCAAATCATCGTGAGAGTGGGCGGATTTGTTTTCGTCTTGATTTTGAAGGGATTCAGCACTTACTGCATACGGAGAGGGAAAATCGCCAATAACATGCCTAATCGGTAAGCTTGCCAATTTCACATATTCGTCGCTTACTGCATGAGGCCCTAAGTTCTAAGCATATGCAGACTTTGATGTATTAGGTCAGTTAGGCCAGAAAGTTATCACCTGTATCACATGTTATTCCACCATATCCTGGAGCACATTCACAGACATTGGGTGTAACACACTTCCCACGATTCTTACAGTCGGGACGACACACAGCTGTGGAAGATTAAGTTGAATTATAAGGAGGTACATTGTTTTAAGCTACAAATATTAACTTGGACAGATTTCTAAATGGGGACACTTACCAGCCTGGCAGTTATAGCCAGAGTAGCCAGGCTTGCATCTGCAAACATTTGGTGCGATACATTCCATGTTTCTTCCGCAGGGATGCCGGCAAATTGCTAAAACCAAGACAGATAACGAATGTAATAATTGGAGCAACTGTACCCAATATACAAATGTAGCCAGACACTGGGCTCCAGGGGTAGTAAAAGATGTGGCTGCCTGCAGAGGTGTGTGGGTCTGGGGGGGAAGAGGGGTCATGATGTCACCCGGCTGGTTTGCCCTCATTGGCTAAACCACTGCCATGACATGGCCACAGCTCGGCCACCGCACCAAAAGACAAAAATCTTTTCTTTTGGCAAAGGCGGTCGCGCATCGGCTGTGTGCGCGGGCTCATACATGCCGACTGGGGCCTGCCCCATAGAGGGCTGTACTTTGTGTGCGTCGCGCACACCGTCGCGTGCGCAGCCCCCGGGGATGATGCATTAGGCTGGCTTATAGTGACGGCGATGCTGACGTCATGCTGGGGTCGCTGGAAAAATCAAATTGAAGTGACTTCCAGCGATCGCGACCAAGAAATTGCGCCATGGCGTTGCCCCTACTATAAGTGCATGCGACGGCGTCAATTCATTTGTTTTGACGTCGCGTCGCTGTCACCGGCACTATAAGCGCAGCCTTAGTCTTCTCACAGAGAGATGTCATGCTGCCGGGTGATGCTGAGCTAAGGATTCCCTCATGAACAGTCTAGCTACATCTGTAGATTTTAAACAACAAGACACAAACAACCCACCACACCAGTCAAAATGCATATGCAGTTGTGCAGTCTTCTGAAATATTTGAAAGAAATTGTAACAATTTGGAGGAATAACTTTTAAGATTGCAAGACAATGCTGATTGTATTCCCTCTATCAAACTGTAGCGTAATTTTTTTTCTTCTTTTAAACAATACATCTTTTTAAAGCAGCAGTCCATTTACTATAAGAGATGTCTTCTTGTCCTTTCCAAAGTGGTTCTTATTTTTATAGTTGTATATGTTGTTTCAGTTTGAAATAGTAAGTGTCAGGGAGATTATAAGGAAGCTCACCCCAGAGCCCACAGCTGTTTAAAGTTACTGCGGTAACCACATGTAACAGGGTATGTCTATTCTGCCTGTCTTTCCCCCTGTTATGTAAGTTCCTGCTAGCTGCAGGCTGGGACAGGTTAATTGGGGCTTGTGACCCCACCTACATGCTCCTCTCTGATGGACAGAAGTAAGGTGGTGACTCATAGCCTGTGTAAGCCTATCAGGGGTAGGTATAGACCATGAGTTCGCCCCTTCTGGCTCCTGATGAGGGGCCGTGCCAAATTTAGTCAGTCCTGCTCTGGAGGAGGAAGAGAGCAGTAAAGCTGTAGGTTTCTCCCATCCGGAATGAGCGTGCTCATCCCAAGCCCTTAGGACTGGGGGAACATCTGATTGGAACCCAGCAGATGCCCTGTACTTTCTAGGGCAAGCATCATCCAGAGTCCTGGAGGGTCTGAGACCCTGCACCGCTGTATGAAGACCATCTGCAGTGATTGCTAGAATAAAGACCCCTGTTCATCATACTCCTGTCTAAGTGTCAGTCCCTTGGCAGGAGGGAAGAATTATGCAATAGTGGGGACTGATCTCCGAACACCCTGGAGCCCACTACAGCTGGAGGCGCTAAGCACCTGGAGAAGAAGCTCAGAGAAAGAACCTAAGCCTGTCCTGATCTCCATACCACCGCAAATCAGCTCAGCACTCCTGACCCTAACAGGTACTCATACCACACCCTAGGTAGCAGAAGCTGTGTATCTCCCACTCCCTCTTGGGGGGCAGGGTGAGGGGGAAACAGTGCTACACACAAAAGCAGCTAGATTTTAAGAAAATCATGTTTAACACTACAAAAATATATATGCTGTATGCTCAGTGGCAAGATAATAACATCAAGAGTTAAACCCATAGGGAATCCTGGGGTGGAGGGTTGCTGCTATTACATACAGTAAATAAATTATTTAATGAAAAAATACCTCACCTGGTATAATTTAAAAGAAGTAATACTGATTGAGGTGTTTGCTCAAAATGTAACAGGCTACGGGGCCTATTCTAGTAGCCTCAATAACCCACTTATCAAGGTTTTTAAGCAGTTATCAGCCAAAAATAGCTACAGCTATTCAGAAAGTCTCGATAAGTGGGCGGCAAAATAATTTTATCTCCATTTTTGTCTCTCCCCAAACACGCCGCCAGGTGTACAGCGATAAGCCCCTTATCGCCAGTTTTGGAAAATCGTGCAATTCTAGTAGCCTAGATTAGGTGATCGAGGCTTTAGAATGGCGATTTTATCCCAAATTCGTGTTGCCAGAACAAGTTGGCGTGAAGCTGGTGAGAAGGATGCGAGAGAGGGACTTAGAAAAAAATGCATTTTTCCTGCATCGGATTGATGCTGGGGGTCTGCAGAGCTGATACACATTAATACCAGCACCGGATACTCCCAGAATCAATCCGATGCAGGAAAAATGCATTTACAGGCAACTTTATTACCTCAGTGGCAAACCGCTAAGGCAATGAAGGGGTTAACTACCAGTGCCATGTTTTTTGTATGTAGTGGGGTGTGTGTGATGGTGGTATTTGGCACTTGGTGAGTGTTTTAGGCCTTGCAGGGGGCAGGGGGTTGTTGCGGGTGGAGTTAACCCCTTCATTACCTTGACGGTTAATACCACCACGGTAATGAAGGTGATAACCCCTCCCGCTACCCACCCGGTAGGTATAAACACCCAGCAAGGGCCACATGCCAACTTCACCCATCCTCGATACCCACAATAAACATTCAAAAACACAACAACCCTACTACCCACCTCCTCTATCCCCAACAACCGCACCCCCACAACACATACAGTACAGTAATGGGCAAAATGACTATAAACCAGATATGGACAATAGCTAATTTGCCCATTCTATATAAAACATTAGCCAGCCAGCATAAATAAAGTAAATAAAACTTCTACTTGTGCCAGCCACGATGAATGGCATCCTCAGCACCATACTCCAGTTCCATGTCCTCCATTGGCAGCAAGAGTACAATAAAAAATACAATCTAATGGCCCCTAACCCCTTAATTACCTTGGCGGTTAATAACCACTATTGTAATTAAGGGGTTAACCCCCTCCCTCACTACCCACCCGAGAGGCCTAACCACCCAGCCCGGGGCCAGGATTCCTGTATGATATGGTATAATATATCAATTATAAAATAAATAAAATAATAATTTATACATTATAATAAAAATAAAATAATAATTTATAAATTATTATTTTATACCACATAATACAGGAACCAAACCCAGGACCTTTCATATGCTAGTACCAATTCTCTACCTCTACGCCACAGGGATTGTCTTATGTCACAAAGATTGTGTTATGTCACAGGGATTGTGTGAAATACATACTACACAGTGCAGTCTATTGCAATGTGCTGTAGAGGTTAAGTATATTTATAGAGTCTGTTTTGTCACACAAAGCCTATGGTGTGTAGGTCGATAATTGGTACTAGCATATGAAAGGTCCTGGGTTTGATTCCTGCATGTGTATTATATAAAATGTATTAATGTATTAATGTTCAATTCCCACATGGTGTAGGGGTGTGTATATGTGTCCATTAGCAATAAAGCATTGAATGGTTAAAAAAAAAAATCCCACATTGTATAGGGGGATATGTGTTGTGTCATGTGACTCTCCTTTCCTCTGCGCTCAAAAGTCTACGTGTGGATGCAGCCTTATGAAGCAGAAAAATGAGAGAGCTGCAGATGCTGGTAAAAATTTATAACGCGATCCTGGTTATAATGCGGTCTCATTCTGTGGTCCCGAGGACCGCATTATAACGGGATTCAGCTGTATTTGGATGGCTTGTTTTTATGAATTTTTTTGGATTGGTTAGCGGTTTTATTTCTTTAATTGTTTTGTTGGTTATCTGAAACATTTCTTTAATTCTTTTGTTTAGGTGTTTATTTAATTGTATGCTAATATTTTGGGATAACATTTTTATTCTTTTGCTGTTTTGGTGTTAGATTAATTTTATTGATGTGTAGTTTAGCCTTATAGTTAATTTATTCTTGTGGTGTTTAGATGCTTGTTTATTTCTTTAATTGTGTATTTTTGTGCTTGATGATTATTTTTATAGGTTGGCCATTGACTGCTATAGTGGCTTATCATGCCCATATTATATGTGTATGATGTACCTCTGTGCCAATCAATGGATAAAAGATGGGTATAGTGGCCCCATGGTGGGTGGTTAGGCCTCCAAAGAGGGTAGCAGGGGAGGTTAACCCCTTAATTACTATAGCGGATTGTATTTTTTATTGTACTCTTGCTGCCAACAGATGACATGGACCTGGAGTATGGTAATGAGGATGCCCTTCATCATGCCAATGGTAAGTAGAAGTTGTATTTACTTTATTTATGCTGACTGGCTAATATTTTCTTTAAAATGGGCAAATGAGCTATTATCCATATCTGGATAATAGTAATTTTGTCCATTACTGTACTGTATGTGTTGGGGGAGGGGGGTATTTGGGGGTAGAGGTGGTGGGTAGTAGGGTTGTTGTATTTATTTTTGTTTATTGGGGGTAGAAGGATTGGGTGAAGGAGGTAGTTGCCCCAAGAATGGATGTTCAGGCCTACCGGGTGGGTAGCGGGACTTGTTAACCTTTTCACTACCATAGCAATTTCCACTGCTATGGTAGTGAAGGGGTTAACTCCTCCTGAAACCTTCCCTGCATGCCTAACCACCCACCCTGGGGCTATAGCCCCCTTCATCCACCCCCTGTGCCCACAATAAACAGGCTATTGAAGTTGAACCCCTTCATTGCTTTGGCGGCTAACCGCTAAGGTAATAAAGCTTTTTTAATAAAAAATTTAATAATAGTGTACATGAGCAGGGGTCTCTGGAGAAGAACCACCTTGATTTCAGGTCCGGGGACCCCCTGCTTCCCGAGATCCAGGCCCCACTATGGTGTGCCGGTATCTCCTATGCATTTAAGTGTCCGGCGTCACGTGACCGAACATTTAAATGCATAGGAGATACTGGCACTCCATAACGAGGCCTGTATTTCGGAAGGCAGGGGGTCCTCGGACCTGAAATCAATGCAGTTCTGCTCCGGAGACCCCTGCTCAAGTACACTAATATTAAACTTTTATTAAAACCCTGTGATCCCTGCCGAGATATGTGCAGGAAGAGACGGCTCTCTCTATGCAGCTCTCTATGCAGCTGGCCCACATTGCTGCAGATCACACCGGTGAGAGATGCTGAGATGACATCGCTGCTCATCGTAAGTTTTGGTCATTTTGCTATTGCATGGCTTCAGAGTCTTTCTGAATACCGTGATAACTAAACTGACAAAACCAAGGCTACTAGAAAAGGCCTCTAAACATTAAAAAAGGGCATATTATTTGTATCAAATATATCTGTATAACAATGTGCTAAACATTCCAAAATATATGTATTTAATCATATTTATGTGAGTCTCTTATCTTATCAAAATATATTGTCAGTTTTGTCCTGAACTTTACTAATTCAAATTCCATGGCCATAAGATGCATAGGAGTTTATTTATCAGTCTCTTGGCTGCTAAAAGTTAAACATTATTTCAATTGGATATTTTGTTCTTGAATTACAGTGATGCGGGCTGTTGCATCAGCTGGAAGACATAAAAAATCCAAAAATAAAATATTACAGTTAGTTTTTGAATATTATGTTTTAGTTTAAGATCTAATGTGCTACCTAAATTGAACAGACATAATCATATATGCCTAACAACATACAGTACACCCACTCAGTCTGCTCTAACAGTGTACAGCACGGATACAGAGCCCGACATTTACTCACCACTTACCTATACAATAAAATATATTGTACATGAAGTAATTACAGTATATGAAGAATACTAGAGGATATGATTATGACATGTCTATACATTATCAATAAATGTAATTCTAATTAAAAAAATGTAGATACAGTATGATACCATACCCGTGCAAGTGACACCATCTCCATAGTAGCTGTAGGGACATCTTCTGCATTTAAAGCCTCCGTCTAAGCTTGGTTCACAAGTAACATCACGGAAACATGGTGAATCAGCACAAGTTAATTTCACAGGAGCCACTGTAAATGGACTTTTCATCTCTCCCTGTTGAACTGTTCTGTTCCTAGAGGGTGAAATATTACCTGTCTGCCTTGGGAAAGGCCACTGCAATTTGAAATCAGTTACTTTGTTTTTTGATGTGTCCTCCTTTGTTGTCTTCTCTTGAAAATCAGCACTATATCTACTGATATTGATCACACTCCGTGCTGTAGAATATACACTTGTGCTATATGCTCTGTAACTTGACCTTGATATATAGCTGCTGCGAGATTGATTTGAAGTTATTCTTGGAGCACTGAGCATCTTTGACACAGTGGTTCTTTTAGTGGCACTGATTGTTATAATGGATGGAGCACTCTGAGTTGTTTCTAAAGATAAATTATTTGTACCTCTGCTGGGAGCAGTTGGGCTGTGAGCATCAATAGCAAATCCCGGCCAGTTAATGGGTGTTGTTGGGAAATCTAAAAAATAGATTTTAAAACAAACTATGAACTGTAGTCATAAAAAGGAACCTTTCTTTCATGTCACACATTAAGTATAATTAGAGGGTATCAAACACAATAGGGTCACTGAGGGGGTACCAGGCTCTTAATAAAGGTCAAGCCCTGTTTTGGTTACCACTAAACCGAATATTAGGGTTCAAAAGTGTCACATCTTGAGCCCAGCAACTATACATGTGTACAGGCATACCCCGCTTTAAGGACACTCACTTTAAGTACACTCGCGAGTAAGTACATGTCGCCCAATAGGCAAACGGCAGCTCGTGCATGCGCCTGTCAGCACGTCCTGAACAGCAATACCGGCTCCCTACCTGTACCCAAGCTGTGCGCAAGTGGGGAGACTATAGAGCCTGTTACCAATGCGTTATTTACATCAGTTATGCACGTATACAGTATGATGATTGCAGTACAGTACATGCATTGTAAAGTAGAAAAAAGGTAGTGCTTCACTTTAAGTACATTTTCGCTTTACATACATGCTCCGGTCCCATTGCGTACGTTAATGCGGGGATGCCTGTATTGTGTATTTTGCGACAATAAAGAAATTTCATGTTTTTTTCCTTTCCAGGGATACCAGCAAGGAGGGATTGTTATGGTATGAGTTCAAAGGGTTTTTTTGCTGAGAAATTGTTGTCAGTATGTGCCTACAGTGGCGGCAGAGCTGAGTCTTCAGCGGCCGCCACCGCGATGTGGGGGCAATGTGCGGGCAGACGGCGGCTTGTTTTGGTTTTTCCCTGGCGCGTGCCGCGCGTCACTGTGGCGCCGGTCACACGTGCCAGGGTTCCCCGGCATCCCCGAAGGCTGCAGAGGAAGCAGGGGTAAGGGGAAGCTGCGCAAAGCTGCGCGAAGCAGAGGAGCAGCCAGGTGGAGCATCCAGGGGGTCGGAAGGGGAGGGGAACAGCATTCTAATTTTGCACGCGGGGAGGGGAAGATGCGGCTGGGCGCGGCCAAGTTTGGCGCCAGCCGGGCGCCAGCCGAAAAAAGCCCCGGTCAATTATGGGCAAATGTTAGACTCACGCTGGCCGCAGCAGTAGGTAGTTGGGGTCCGGAGTTGTCGGTTCCCCAAAAAATGAACCTGAGAATCATGCTTGGTTCTCGGATACATGTAAGCACATTGTCGTGGCAATATCTCCCCTTGAAAACGCTTGCGCGACTCACTGCTAGGGTTCCCTGCTTCAGCACAGCCCAGAAAGGTAAATGGGGCAAAGGGATGCACAGTGTCTCTGTAATTATGAGGGGTCCCTAGGTTAAGGGGGATACCCAGTTAATGCCCTGGTAGCCTAGAACCTGTATTGTGGTTCATGGGCACTATAACCATAATTATAAGGTTGTGAGGGGACTATTAGAGTCCAGTCCAAGTCTCTTAGCTAGTGTGTGGGGAATAAAGGCTAGTAGAAAATAAAGTGCAGTTTTCTATTCTACTTCCCATACCCAAAGACTTAGGATTTCCAAAAGTATATTTTTATTAACATTGTGTTGAATATAGTATATAATGTTGTGCACAGTAAATGAGCTGGGACTTCCAGAACCAATGTTCTGACAGGCTACCAGAGCTACCAAGTTGGTGCCAGTAAGTCTGTAGGACATCAGAGATGAAAGCCACCAGAAGATGCCATCGGTGTGGAGACCATTTGGGTAACAGGGAAAGGCTCAAGTACCCACATCCTGGGATGAATGGCAGTTGTCCAGGCTGCCATTTGTCCTACCAGACTTGGAGGAGCCTGACCCCGTGGGTGGCATCTGAATAGCAAGGGACTAAAGTGGCAAACTTGTGCATGTCCCTTGGCAGATTCAGATTCCCCGCTTACCCAGCTTTCCAGACCAGCATCGCTCTGATTGTCTGTTGAGAAAGTTCCCACACTCTGATTGGCTGTAGTATTTTGTGAATGAACTCCAAAATACTATAAGAAACCCCTAAGCTAATCACTGGTGAGATTCTGAGCGCCTGAAGTCGGGCGGACTTTTTGAAAGTGTTCTTGCGCGAATAGCAGAGTGTCGGCTTCAGAAAAGTCTGCCTGGAAAATATTCTAAGTCCAGCTTTTTGTGACCATGTTCTCAGAAAGGAACATAGCAGTCGCGGTTAGGATTTCAAGCCGATTTTAGTTCCAGGACGTTTAGAGCTATGTCCCGGTCAAAAAAACCCTCTGATTTAGAGTGTTATACAGCTAGGAAAGTCTAGTTTTTGACTACAGTCTCCAAGTAAGTGTGTATTTTCATCTGATTTTGTGTATCATTGTGTGTATGGTTATTTTTGTGAATAAACCTCAATTTATTTCATAATCTTGTTTTGCTCAATATATGATCCTGGTAAAAGGTGTACAATAATCCTGGTCTCCCGTGACAACAATAGGTTGCATTTGCTAAGTGATATTAAGCCAAAAGTCCCCAATAGTGAATGGGTCTTAAGGTTCCTTATGGTTTAGCTTTTAAGTTTTAATCAAGTCCACTGAATATTCTTAAAGCCTGTGATCTACAAGAACCAGAGCCTACTCTAAGGGGCCTATTCACTAAACTTCGATAAGTGACTTAACGCTTGTTCAGGGCATTTTACAAGCGATTTTACATATGGGCTGTGATGCGGGATATTTAAACTTACAGGAGATACAGTACCGGCACCCCATACTGGGGCCTGTATTTCGGGAACAGGGGGTCCCCAGACCTGAAAGTAATGCAGTTCAGCTCTAGAGACCCCTGCTTCAATACTATGTACAAAACAATTTTAAACAGCTCGCTCGCCTGTAAGAGCTGTGCAAAGAAATGCTGGTCTGTGCACTGCTCTTCCAAACTGCTGGAGCAAAATCGAACATTAAGTTCATTCTTGTAACAAACAGTAAAAAAAAATGCAGTTTGCTTCAGTGAATACCGCTTTTACACAAATTTCATACCGTTCAGTAGGAACATGCCAACACGATGTTGCAATAAACTTATCGAAGATTTGTGAATAGGCCCCTAAGTGTGCTATGTCCAGTGGAGTTAAAGACTCTGCTATCAACTGTTTTTGATTTACATGAATGAAAATATTGTGGGGTGCAATTCTAGAGAAATATACTGCACCATATTTATCATCAAAGAAAATATTACTTACAATAGAATTTTTTCTTTGATACATCTGATGTACTTTTCTCGCCAAACTACTAGATTTACCGAGAAGGAACATTATTACCAGACTCCTCAAATGTTTGTAATAATGGAAGAGAAGTAACCCAAGTGTAGCACTCAAGCTCACCCTCTGGTGGTAAGTGTAGTATTTAAAATATAATCTTTATTATGCAACAAATAGGTTAAAATAATGGGTGTTAAAATGATGAACTGAAGGTATGCTGGATTCAATGACTGATTACCGTATTGGCTCAGGATCCTGAGATCATTAGTGGGTCAATAGACCATTGCTAAGACTCCACTGAATAGCAGTCCTTGTAGAGGATCTGTTTACCGGGAAGACGTTCAGGGAATTCTCTAACTTGTATACAAGATAAAGTGTGCTGTAAATCAATCAGCAGACGTACTGATAAACCAATTAGAGTATAGGTAAAACGGTTTGATTTACAGTTTCTGGTATGGTTCTTGTGGTACTTAGTTTATAGTATATTTAGTGTACCACAGTTTAACCAGTAAGTATATGATGGATCAGGGCTGATCTGAATCCTCCAAGTGTATATGTTGATTAAAGTATGGGGTTATCTACACCATCACAGTGGCTGATATGACCTCAGATAACCTTTCACTCTTGGAATATACAGCAGGGTATCCAGGCAGATATGTGTTATACTTGACAAGTACTTGAATGTCTTGTCAGTATATAACTGCATTATTGACACCATGGTATATAGTGTGGATCGATTGTGATTAATACGATCCCCAATAGGATAAACCTCTGAGTAGTTGTAAGAGTGTTGTAAGAGTTGTAAGAGTTGTAAGAGTGTAAGACTGACTATGCAGCCACAACATCAGTTATAACCTCCAGTCCTCTACAAGGACTGCTATTCAGTGGAGTCTTAGCAATGGTCTATTGACCCACTAATGATCTCAGGATCATGAGCCAATACGGTAATCAGTCATTGGATCCAGCATACCTTCAGCTCGTCATTTTAACACCCATTATTTTAACCTATTTGTTGCATAATAAAGATTATATTTTAAATACTACACTTACCACCAGAGGGTGAGCTTGAGTGCTACACTTGGGTTACTTCTCTTCCATTATTACCTACATTATTACCCAAGAGCACCGCTCACAATAACTACCGTGGCAGTAGCAGGGGCTCTCTTATTGTACTCCTCAAATGTTTGAAAATATTTTTTTTGTATTTTACATTGCGATTACATTAAAATTAATATATATTTTTTTTATCACAGTTCATTGTAATAGGAAGTAACTATGATGTACTGTCCAGTCTCATTTTCTTACTCAATAATAACTAAAATGTTCTCCAAATCTAAAGTTATTATGTAGCTGTGATGAGCACAGTACTTACCGGACACATTTTGCTTTGTGTGGGTTTGAGTAATATCATCTTCACTATCATATCTTTCCCATCCGCTAGTGCCATGCCCTTTGTAATCAGAATCTTCTGCAGCTACTTCTGGGAGTACCGTTGAAGGGGTCTGAGTTGTCAAAAATATTTGAACTGCATAAAATTGAGGTAAAAACAGAATGGACATTCTTATGATTACATCAGAATTTTTGTTATTTTATTTTCTAATTTTTTAATTTCAAGCATCTCTTCCAATAATAATAATGTAATAAATAGTGCACATAACACATAAGTGGTACATATACAGTATATACTATACTTGTAATGTATATAGCTTTTATGTTTGTTGCTTACTTTGGTTTTTAAGAGTGTATTTGTAATTTATGATTCATGTTATGTATGGAGTTTTATGTTTGTAGAAATGTTTGCAATGCAAGTATTTACCATTACATATCTTTCCATCTCCTTCATAACCTTTTGGGCATGGACCACATATATATGAACCAAAACTATTAGTGCAAGACACACTGGAAAAACAAGGACTGGATGGACACTCATCCACATCTTCGTGGCACGTTATTCCTGGAAACAATCAGAAATTAATATCTTAGAGAAGAATAACATTGTTTTTGTGAAATATACACTGTGTTCCACATAGGTTTATTCCACACAATAAATATACACAAAGCAGTAAGATTTGATGCTACAAAGTTCTTTCCCCTTTAACATATATGTCAAGTTAGATGTCCGTATTAAGAGACGGTGGGTAATTTTGCTTTGATAATGATCCTCGTTACAATTGTTATAAAATAAATCTAAATTACAAACAAATAATAATCCAGAACATGTAATGATGAATATTACCTGATCCTTCTAAAATTATACCAGTTGAAAACATGACACCAATGTCATGTTTTGCAATTGGCTTTCACCTTTAAAATGACATGAATAAATAAACTTACAGTATATATTTTTGTATAGCTTCTAATTGTTAGATTTATTTCAGAGGGTGTCGAATAATTGCTCAATCATTTTTTTTTTAAATGGTATATCACACATCAATTTATTATGTTTCATTATGTACAGTATAACTGCTTACCTTTTAGACCAAGAATGCATTCACAATGGTAACCGTTTGTTTCATCCACACATTTACCAGATCCACATGGATTAGACTGGCATTCATCAATATTTACTTGACAATATTCACCCTCAAATCCATGCGAGCAAAGGCACAGATATTCCCCTCTTCCAGGCGGAAAGTTAATGTTTGCTACACATGATCCACCATTAAAGCAACCACAGGCTTTGACAGTAACCTACAAGCAATATATGAAGCAGGAAAATTAGATATAGCAATGATATATAAAAAATAAGATGCATTACATTAATTCAGACTGGAAACATGCAGTAAATCTAGTTAGGCCTACAATCAATACAATACATACTTTTATATATGTACGGTAACAGTAAAAAATATTAGCTGCTTTTTATTAAGTTGCTTTCACACTCCATATACAACTGTAAAATCCTTAGCATTTGAAACGTGCTATTTGATGCTTTCAATATTATGTGGTACCACTTGAATAAATACGTGCTGTATAGATTGCTTTGGAGTTATTGAATTTCTGAAATAAATCATCTTCTTTCTTGCCATTCATTTATTTAACAGATAATCAATAATCAAGTTAATATATACTGTATATAAATGCTGTCACATATAGATTTACAACAGAAAGAATATATAAATATATATATTTAACATTGTATTAGGGCAGTGGTTCTCAACTTTTTTTGAGCAGGGGTTCCCCTGAAGGGTTTTTAACATTTTGTGGCACCCCCTGCTTTTCAGACCTCACTCACTCCCCTCCTCGATTACACATAACACACACACACCCTCCTTTTCATATGCACACTCACCACACAATACTCAACTTTTTATCCCCCTTCTCAGACAGCAAACCTCTGTTTCTTAATCATAAACACCACATTCAACCCTTCTTCTTATTTACACAATACGCCTTCCCCCACCCCACAAAAATCACTAGCTTCCCCACACCAAGCCATTACCCCTCCCCCATCATACAAATCTATCACACTCTCCTCCTCACACAAAGCCTTCACGTCTCTCTTTTATCTCACCTTCCCACACACCTCAAAAATGTCAGCTGCTCAGTGGGTGCATCATGTGCTGTCTGGAGATGAAGAGGCTCCTCTTCCCTCTGTGCTGGGCTGAGAGATGAGAGGCAGATTGCAACCTCTACATCTCCAGGCAGCATGGGAGTTGACCACTGAACAGCCAGCTGAGTTTTTCCCATTAGGACACAACACCCTAGGCAGAGGGTCAAGGCACAGCAGGATTCCCTGGCACACTGGTTGAGAAACACTGTATTAGGGAAAAAGTTGTTCAATTCTGTGGCAAAACAAACTGCAACAGATTTGTCAAAAGAAAAAATTATACTTATTTAGCCAGGTCCTCCGGTACCACCCCTTCTTACCCTGGTGCTAGTGGGAGCTGTCGGGGTGGCCGCGGCACCGGGGACTCCCGGCGGTATTGGCTCAGGGCACCGTCATGTTATGCGCGATTCGCGCATGTGCAGTAGCGCGATAGTTGCGGCGGCCCCTACAGATAGAGTTGCGCATGCACAGTGATACAGGAGAGGTGGCCATTTTAGATAGGAGCATCCCCAGCGGTGGCCATTACCAGGGAACGCTCTGTGTGGGACTACAAGTCCCATGAGCCTCAGGGAGTTGGGATACCAGGTGATCACAGCAGCCAATGGGGTTGTCAGAACTCTCTGTTCTCTGATTCTGAAACATTCCGCGTGCTGGAGAAAACAGGCAGTTGGTGTCAGTTGGTGCTGGGAGGCAAGGGGAGAGGAGGTGCATAGTGCAGGGGGTCAGTGACCCACTGCATAGGCCAGAATATTCTCCAAGGCCCCAGCGCAGGCCCTGAGTCGTCACCAGCTTGTGGTATTGCAGGGAACAGCCCTAGATAGGGACTTTACCATGTACTGATAGTAGCAGTCAGGGACACAGCATCTTCCTGAGCTACAAGGTGATCTGTAGTTTGGGATCAGACTGCATTGCGGCGTCAAGCCTCGTGAGAGACCTCCCTGACAGTGAGGAACTACTCGTGAGAGACGACGCTGGATCTGCGGATCCTTTTTGAAGTATCAGCGACCGGGTGCTGGAGCGCCCGGCAGGTATTATTATAAAATGCACCAACACCGGTACCTACAGGCGCTGATCCCGCCTTGGGGGGTGGGTTTCTTGGGGACACTAAAGGTTAAGTGACCAAGGGACTGGTCCAGTACATTGGACACGGTGTGGGGTGCACACGGTGGTGGGGAAGGGACACTTGCACAGTGGGTGCACTCTGAACTACTGGTATACAGCTATATCATTCTTATATGTGTATATGTCATTCAAGCTTATAACTGCCATATAAGTGTGTATGTTCGCTAATGTTATTTCATGCATATGTGTTATTAGGCCCAACGTATATATATATATATATAGTAAACTGCTACATATACTTGTGGTTTGTTATTATTGTTCTTGTCCAGGGGAATCTCACATCTAGGGGATCCTGGGCAAGTGGAGGCGCTCCCAGTTAGCGGAGGCTCAGATCTCGGTGAACCAGCAGGTATATACAGTATCAGTAGCCTGTCTAGTCAACAGGAAAGAGGGTTACACTTAATTGGAAGAGAGATTACCCAGACCTCCCAGACTGGAATCTGGTTTTGCAGTCTTACAATAGACAAAACAAAAGCAACACCGGCAGTACATCTGCATGAAAAGCAATTTGAGATCCTTAACAGAGATTATGTTAGCCCCGCAAAACCAAAAATATTTAGACCAGATATACCAACTAATTGTCCTAAATATAAATGTGCTGCTGCTAACTTCATGCCGTACATTATATGTGGGAATATGGTATGTAAGATATTTCTCGACTAAAAACCACGCAACTCTTGGGAAATCTGTTAAATCGGAAACTACAGTAATTACAGATTATAAACATCTTCTGTTTTGTTTCATGACTCCCTGGTTTACACCATCAAATCCAGATCAAGCCTTGATAGATCTGACCCTCCAATCGGCAAAAAAGTGTATTATGGATTGTTGGATTAGGCATAGCTCTCCTTCCATTTCCCAACTGATAGCTCAAACAAATAGGTCAATAGCTATGTTCAGATGGGAGGTTTACTATGAAAATGTCCCTAATTGTCTAGAACTCATTCACAAATGTATTGAATTTACTGTCAACAGGGGACAGGGAGGACTCTGTGATGAAAATGCTTAAATCAAATTAATTCTAAACTAATTTAGACTAATAATTGTAATATTTGCATTTCATAAAGCTTTAATCTATTCCACTAATGCATTAATGGGCTAATTAAGTTTAATCTTATATCCATACGTGTAAGTATAGATAGGTATATTATATTTGTCTTGTTTAGTCAAACAAATGTTCTGTCTTGTGTATCGGGTTTCTCCTTTTGATACATACTGTATGATTCAGATTTTTGCCCCAGAATTACAAAATGTTTGCCTTCATACATATAACCACATTGCTATCTGTGCAGAACAAACTGTCAATGTGGTAAAATACTGCTTTTAACAACAAAATCCTTTATTATTTTGGGTGATTAAGGTCCATCGTGTGGTGCTTCTTCATTGGTTCTCCATAAAAAGTCAAGACCTAGATTAAGAGCCATAAATACTAAGCAGTGCTACTCCATGAGGTCCCTTCCAACGCTAGAAGACATCTTAACGCCTACTGAAGTGAATGGGCCAGTGGCTCAGTGAGTAAAGACACTGACTGTAAATAACGGGACTGGATCAGGGACCCTGGTGTCAGCTCCTTGTGACCTTGTGTCACTTCATCTCCCTGTTCCCCAGGCACCAAAAACATAGGTAAGCTGGTCTGGGCAGAGACTGTGTCTGTAACAGTCGTATGTGCTGCGTACTGTGCTGCCATTGTGAAGCATGTTGAGTCCCATTTGGAGAAAAGCACTAAATGAAGGTTATTATTATTAATGTGTCTTAAAGAAAAGCACCTGTTAGTATAAATTGTATTTCATGCCTTTACTTTCCCTCTACTGGTAATGTAGATTTAAGACTGGTCTGGTCAAATAAGTGAACACGGGCACTGTTATCTTTGCTGCCTTACGAAGTCGAGGAAATGTCACAAGAACCAGCACAGATAGGTGTTTGCTCTTTCCTTTCACTGATCACTTGCATTGCTTTTGAAGTGACATTGCAGCAATCTAAATAAAAAAGGAGGACTTCCACTTTCGGCCAAGAAACTGCAGTTGGTGTGTCCTCATGTCAAAATGTCTGACACTCAGTGGCCACAGACATTTTGACACTGAGAGGGTTAATGAATCAGCATAACGGTTATTCATAAATGTAACTGTATGAGCTTTGGAATCACAATTCTCTTCTTTAAATAATATTTACGAGGTTAAAAAATCTTAAGTACAACTACAGATATGTAGAATACACAAGTTGTTTCTTTAAAAAGGTATTATAAGCAGCAATGAGTCCAGTTCCCTCTATCTCAGTTTCATGGTGGATGGAGAAACCCCAACTTGTTTGTGCCACTGTGCCAATATTTTAAACAAGCAGTTAGATGTTAAGAGCCATAAGTAATATTCTTATAGTTTTTTATTTGAAAATTTATATTTTTAAAGCATCACAATAATGCTTGTAAAACGGGAATTTACTTTAAAAATCTTTTTCCTGTACATTTATTTATATTTTTTTCCACGTGCTCTGAGTTTTTAGTAAGCTACATCGATTGCCATCTAAATACATCATAACTATGATGAACTTGTACAACTGAAGAAGAAAATATAGCTACAGTAGATATGAAACTTTGAATTAACAGGTATCATACCTCCACTGTTATCTTTGTTGTGGCATTGCAGTCATCGGTTACAGATAATGAAAATCTCTGTGTACTTTGTGACATAGCTTTCCATATAAGGAGTCCTCCAGGTGATAAACTGGCACCGTCAGGAGCAGAGTCTAATGTGAAAAGAATGGCAGAGCCTTCTGGGTCTGAGCCCATAAACTGATACACAAAGTTCTCACTGTGAAATGTCTGTAGTCTGTCAGGTAAAGAATGAACCACAGGAGGCTGATTATCTGAAACGAGATATTTTCTTGTGTTATCAGTGTTTGCACTAATTGGATATAAAAGCAAAGTAAGTAGCTTATGTACATACAGTACAATAGCTAATGAAGACAAACAGAACTTTTGCGCGAATGCAAAACTGACATGTTTTGAACATTTATACATTTTGATAAAGCTGTGAAAATTGCAAATGCCTTATTACATTTGCACAAACATTCACAAAATGAACTGGAACAACCATGAACCTTTGTGCTGACTGTATTTCTCATGCTCTTCACGTCTCAGTGTTTCTCAAATCTCTCCTCACAGACAACTGGCTACACCGGGTTTTAGGAATAACCTATGCACTTGCTCCTAGGTGAATGCATATAATTAGAATGTTGACTGCTTGCCTCAGAAACCCGGTCTGACTTTGGGTCTTAATAGGAGGTTTGAGAACCACACTGCTCTAGTCATATAAGATAATATTATGGATCACTGTATTACAGTATTTGTCTGATAGAGTGAAAATATTGTGTTCATATCAAAAACATGTAAATTGCAACTTAACATTATGATTCCCAATCATTCAGGACAATTGTGAGCATGGTTTAATCCTTAGAAAACATAAAAACACAGTGGAGGTTTTAAAATGTGGTACACTGTTATCCACTTGTATAATGTTAGGAATTAGCAGCTTTTCCCAGGATATTACAAAAATTGTTATGCTTGGCTAGTACCGCAGTTTGTAATTTATTGCACAAAACAACTGGAGTGCCGATCACATTTGATTTATATTCCTCTAGATACTATGGAAGGCTGTGCACCCGTGGCAGCTTACAGTAATCAAATCGTGAGTGTATATTATATATCATAGGGTAGTCATTTGTAAAAATAAATAAATTTAAAAAAAATTAAGACCAGGGGTTTTCAAATGTTTTTTAATCACAGCTCACATTACTTTTAATAAAAGCAAATTTTCGCTCATACGGTATTATTCACTGAATAACAAAGAAAAGAAATAGTGTCATTTTACCTGCCATCTATTCCGTCAGTTACAAGAAGTGGCATAGGAGGTGGCACTGTTACTTTAATACTTTAATACTTAAAAAGTGCAATAATGGTATACAGTATATGCTTAAATGTATAAATGTGTTACATATCAATAGTTATATAGTTACTTAGTAGGTTATGTTAAAAAAAAGACATACGTCGATTCAGTTCAACCTACTGGGTAGTTAACGGAAATACTCATACTCTTTTTTATTTATATTAATCCCGATGAAGGCTAACAAAAAAAACACAGTAAATAGCCAATTGTGTCACATATGAGGAATAAATAAATTCCATCTTGCCTCCAGTAATGGCAGTCAGATTTTTCCCTTGATTAACACCCTTCTTATATTTAACTTATTTTGTATATCCCTCCATCCGGAGCAAAGACGTCAGTTCAGGACTCTCCTGCTTTGTGATTGCTGGAAGTTCGAGTGCAGCCGCAAACACCAGGGGGCCTATGCAGAGAGCAGCGCTATTTCGAAATTCGCCATTTTTTGGAGAAAATCGCGCAGAAAACAGCAGAAAATGGCGAGTTCCGAAAAACGCGCCAATTTTTCTTTTCTATTTGTAAAACTCGCCTCGCGGCTGGCGAGAACCTCAATCTCGCCAGTTTTAAAAATATCCTAATGCAGAGAGCCGCGAACGGCATCTAGCGGCTGTTCGCGCCAATAAAATGGCGCGATTGTCTCCTTTTTGCCTCGCCAGAAAAAATTGGCAAGAAGCTGCCGCTCGCGGCCATTGCAATGGGAAAAAAAAGGCGCGAATTTGTTTTTACACGTTTCTGAAGCGCGCATCTCGCCAATTTAAACTCGCCACACGCATCCATGTTAAACATAGCAGAATTCGCACTTTTCTGCATATGGAGAATAAAACTCTCCAAAAAAGCTACTTTTTACTAAATTCGCCATTTTTTAAATTTGCTGCTCTCTGCATAGGCCCCTAGGTATCCTGTCCGGATTGACGGAGAGAGGTTGGAACGGCAGCACCGACAACAGCAAGGCCTAATTACAGTGGCAGTAACCGTATGCAGACGGAGGATGGCTGTGAGATTTGGACATCGGTCTGGTGCATGGGCTGGTCCCATAAACTGCTTTTATTTCACTGACAAAGTGTGAGTTGGCAATCGTCTGTTCATGGCAAATTAAAACCTTTATATCTGATTTTACACAACGATCAGGCGCTTTTTCTTTTCTTTTTTCTAATATATATATATATATATATATATACATATATATATATATATATATATATATATATACATACATACATACATACATACATACATATATATATATATATATATATATATATATATATATATATATATATATATATATACACTTTTTTTTCTGTAAACCAGACAAATATTAAGGAAATAATGTTAAATAAACTAATTGTCAGTTACAGCAAAAACTTACTTACTAAAACAAATACAATGTAAATACAGAAAAGCAGAACTTACTTTCAGTGACAGACCAAGTTAACTTTGAGAAGTTTGGTTTGCAGAGCAAGCAAGGGCTGGTAGGATTGGGATCCCCTTCACCATAGCAGAGTCCATCTATGTTACAAGTTTTCTTCTATGAAACAAAGACAAAAAAGTAGGTAATAAATCAAGTTTGAGAAATAGATGTTTTGGCTTACATTTGCACTAAATTGTCATTTTAGACATGGGTCTCTTAGTGTCAATAAATCAAAGTATATTACTATAATTTTGCTCCTGTTTGGGAATTGCTTGTAGAAAGAGTTAGTGGTGTTTTTTAACCTTTTGCTTTTCTTACGACTTTTCCTGACCTTTACAATGGATATATCACACAGAGGCCATTATGGCGTTCCAGAAATATTTTCTGCTTGTTCTTTTGGGAGAGATCATTTTCACTGCTCCATCAGAGTTATGAACCCAATAAAAACTTTAGTAGAAGGTGACCCACTGTTTTTCACTGGGGAAATCTTCAATACGTCACAGACCTGACCGGATCCAAAGCTGGGTTCATGCTGTCCTGCACATAATGGATATCTCTCACTATGTAGCAGGGGAATTCATGGATAAGTAACTAACTTAAACAAATGAAATTATTTAAAATTATGTAAATCTTTATTTGTATAGTGCCATCCCTGTACATAGCGCTTAAGGCCCGTTCTATAGTGCTGGGCATGCGCTACGCCATGCGAGCGCGCACGGAATTTTAGTTGGCTGATGTTAGTCAGCATTTCTATAATGGCGCCGCGTGCGCGCACGGCAAGGAGAGTAGAACCAGCCGACAGGGGGAAAGAAGAAAAAAAGAAAGAAATCGCGCCGCTACCACCGCTGAAAATGTAAGGATATGAGTGTATATGAGTGTATATGTGTGTGTATGTATTTATGTATGTATGTAAAAATTATTTCAGGTTTTATTTATTTATTTTAAAACACACACACACATACACACACACATATATATATACACATATATACACATACACACACATGCACACACACAGTCGCGCACAGTATATACACAAAACGTGTGCGGCACGTGCGCGCGCGCATGGCCGCACACAGTATATAACAGCCCTAATAAATGCAACAAAATAATGAGACATAATGGGAAAAAGCGCTTCCAAACATAAATATAACATTAGGAAAAGGAGTTGCTGCCCCTCCCTACATAACCCTAACAATCAAAATGATGTGTAGGGAGACCCTACAGAGACAGTAAGAAGGTATTATCATGTATGCAAGGAATAAGTATTTTGGAGCTACTGACATGCTTTGGCCTTGAAGGTAGAGAGAGAAAGTGCTTAAAGGATATTGAGAAGTGCATTCTAGAGGTCTCGGACAACAAGTGAGAAAAGCTTTAGGTGGGAGATTGGTTTAGATGTAATAGGGGTAGACAGAACACATTGTTGAGGGGAAGGCAAGACGCAAGCAGGGATAGAGTGAAAAATCATGGCTGAGATACTGTATAAGGAGGGACAGAAGAGTGTGAGAGTGAGAGTGTGAAAGTGTGAGAGTGTGATAGTGTGAGAGTGTGAGAGTGTGAGAGTGTGAGAGTGTGAGAGTGTGAGAGTGTGAGAGAGAGAGAGAGAGAGAGAGAGAGAGAGAGAGAGTGCTGAAAATAATAGGAAGCCAGGAGAGAGATTCTAGCAGGATAGAAGTGGAGACAGATTTGGGAGTGTGTGAAGTGATCATAGCAGCAGCGTACAGCATAGATTGTAGGTGAGATAACAAGCCAGACAGTAGAAGTTTAGAATAGGAGAGAGAAAATAAGGGCATGCACATGAGTTTTAGCAGTTCAGTGACAGAGCAAAGACGGTATCTTTAAAAAGATAAATATTACTGTTTATTTAGCATTTTCAAGAAACTTTGACAACAAAACCAACATATTATATCATGTTTTACAGAACAAAGAATAAGGGTTACATAATATTGGGGAAACATGGAGAGTTATCTTATAGACTAAAAACTGACGGATGAATGTGAGAGTAGAATATCAGAGAAGAATCAGATGTGACATCTAGGCAGCGGGCTTCTGATACTGTGTGTAAGATATCGCTATTGAAAGTTATTGGGGAAGTGGCAATAGGGCAAGGCTTGGGAGGAAGTATGAGCAGCACCGTCTTTGACATTCTTAGTTGAAGGTCATCCATGATGAAATTGCTAAGAGAGTTTTCTGGACAGCTGGTGTAAGGTCTGGGATTGAAAAGTAAATTTGAGTGACGACAGCATGGATGTGATATTTGAAGCCAACAATTGTGATAAGGTCACCTAGAGAGCGTGTATAGAGAAAAGAGGTCCGAAGACAGACCCCAGGGTACACCCACAGAGAGATCAACAAAGGAAGAGTTGGCAAGAGATACTGTATGTACTATGGGAGAGGTACCGTAAGAGGAAATCCTGGATAGAGTTTTATCATGGAGAATATGAAGGAGAAAAGGGTAGTCTACAGTATCATAATCCACAGATAAATCATGCAATATAAGCGGAGTTATTTCATTTGAAAGGAA
Organism: Ascaphus truei; assembly: GCF_040206685.1. Classification (NCBI taxonomy): domain Eukaryota; kingdom Metazoa; phylum Chordata; class Amphibia; order Anura; family Ascaphidae; genus Ascaphus; species Ascaphus truei. The sequence goes on along the minus strand of NC_134484.1, from coordinate 391,514,562 downwards.
GATTAAGTGATCTCCCTCATTTTCTCCAATGCTAGAAGCATGCCAGGAGTACATGCCTGACTGCTTTCATGGACCAGGACTAGAGTTTCCACTCATGCTGGTGGCCTTGCAAGCCCCTCCCCCCTCTTTCTAATACACTCCCCACTTACACAACTCCTCGCTCTCTCACCCCTTCTATTTATATCCCCTTCTCACAAATACCCTTGCATCCTCTCCCTCCCCCCATGTATTTCCCCTGTCTCTCACTCTTACACTGCCACCTCTCCTTCTCCCTCACAACACTTCCCCCACCTCCCTCTCTCTCTTACACTCTACCTCTCCCCCTCCCTCTCTTATATCCCTCCCTCTCTTAAACCCCCAACTCTCCCCCGCCCTCTCTCACACCCCACCTCTCCCTCTCCTACACCCCCACCTCTCCCCCTTTCTCCATGTATTCCTCCCTGGTAAAACATTTTATAAATAAAAATATATAAATGGGTGTAACATAATAGGAAAAATGATATATAGAAAATACAAATATGAACTTCATATCTATTATATATTGACTGGCAGGGGAATACAGTATATTTTTGTTTCACAATAAGTGAATACAGTGGGAAATTATCAATAGTACCAATAGTAAGATAATATTGATACACAGATTGTGTTTAATGGGAGAATAATAAGATCTAATGCAGGTGGTCTTGCTTGAACCCTGTTAGCTGGATCAGGTAGATGAAATCTTACAACTGGATAGGAGAAAACAAATAAATAAATAAATAAATAAATATATAATATATATATATATACTGTATAAAGATAAAGTAAAGATAGAGATATATGTTCACATGGTGATACCAAATTATAGATTATAAAATACACTCAATTATGTTAACTCCCTTTTTTAGTCCATATAAAAGGTGAGTAGATGAAACCCTCATTAAGTCCTGTGGGGTAGATGGTTTTCTGTCTCTTTGTTTTGCCTACATATTTTTTGTTGCACTCGCATACTGCCATATAAATGATGTCTGGAGTGGCAGTTGATATAATCTCTAATAGTTTATTGTCTGCTGTTGTCTCAGTTCTTGAATGACTTTGCAAGAGATACAAAGGGACTTTACAGCCATGGCGTCTAAATGTGCCTGTGTTTTTGCTTTTGGAGAAACAGTTCTTTTGGGTGCCAGCAAATTACTGTACACTAGCATGACTCATATTATTTGATCTTCTGATAATTAAGGTAGGGGTGGGCTTAAGCACTTGTTATAAATCCTCATCCCCCAAAAAAGTGCCATAAATCAAATCTAAAAAATAAAATTAGCTATATATATATATATATATATATATATATATATATATATATATATATATATATATATATATATATATATATATATATATATATATATATATATATATATATATATATATATATAATCAGTAGCTTACACAGGTTTGCACAGACCTTAAATCTATATGTACCGTATCTCCTTCTGTCTAATATACATTAGAATGAAAGATTCACTATTCTGTACCTGATTTTTACATTATCTTTTAGCAAACAGCAGGTGGAGCCAAACTACACTAGTCTACATTAACTTCAAGTCTCGGAAATTACTATTCATGAACATGAATATTAAAGACACAAATAAACACGCGAAACAGGCAAACTTGCTATACACGTTTCTTACATTTTTCTATATGATAAATGACAGCATAGTTAATGATTGACACATTTTATGGTGCTAAAAATTGCAGTATTAACATATACACATCTAACATGGAAAATGTGTTGCTATGCATAACATACTGTATTTAATAGTACCTCCCAGGATTATCAATGCTGCATTAAGTTATATGGAATACATTTTTTTTTATCTTAAAGGAAATAAAACACATATTTTACTTCAACAATTATATACACAACCTACCTTTAATGTACAAAGCCCATCCGACAGTGGATCACAGGTTTGGCATGCTCCATCATATAATGTCATTGTTTTAAAGTTGCTAAAGACATTATCATTGTTTGTCACCTGTGGGTAAATATGTATGAAATTAAAATGGTAAGTTAATAATGCATAACATAAGAAAACTATTTTGGATGTGTTCTGTGAAAGCTATAAATGAATACGGCAAAACATAAAAAAAAAACTATTTGATGTGTTGTGTAAACAATATAATTTAATAATGCATAGCATAAGAAAACAATTTTGGATGTACAGTATTGTTTAAAGAGAAAAACTCACATATCCACTTCAATTTATCATGCTCAGTTACTAACAGGTGGACTGCACAGTCCTCTTACAGTCTATATATTTAGGGTTCTCTCTGTCAGGCTCTTATTCAATATGATAAAGCTGCTTCTTTGTACTGGAGAAAATTGTAGTCTTATGCATTTACAGTGAATGAAGCAGTACTAGGAAATATCTTCATAGCCTATAAAATAAGGGGTTTAGGCCTTATTTGTGGTCTCCCCGTTCCTTCTCTGAGACACTTCTCACATAAGATGTAATTTACCTAAATGTAGTCTAGTCCTCATCCAGAACATGGAAATGAGCGAGTCTTAATCGCGTACTCCTTTCCCATCATTTCTACCTTTCACCTTGTTAAGTAGTGATAGCATACAATTATTCATGTGAAATTGTTTACTGGTTACCTTAATTTGCCACTTTGCAATTGGTTTGTCATCCACTTGATCAATGCCATAAGGCTGGTGGCCATCTATAGGGACCTGACAATCAATAGCCCTGGTGTTCCTGAAGGCAGCATCCATCCGCATTGGGTCACCAAGGATCCATTTACCACCACTATACTGGGAGCATAGGAGAAAGCACATATACAGTATTGCATAACTGCTCAGTTGTAAAGTAAACATATGACACAACTTTAAAATGGTGCAAGAAAAGGCTGCAACTCTTAAAAATAAAGGTTTACTTCATTTTATTATTTAATTCAGCATACATTTGAGACCACCCGCATAAAGGTCACGACTACACCCTTAAAACAGAAAACCCCTAGAACATTTTGTAATGAGGGTCTTCTGGAGCATAAAATTCTTCAAAAGTTCAGGGGAGCGCCAGCATTCACGTCACCGTCATGAAAGAAAATAAGAGAAGCAGCATGGTGTAGTACAGTTTCAACCCGAATGGATACTATATAAGTGAAAGATAATCCACTCACACTTTCCTCCTTTTCATTAAGGCAGTACAGAGACACTCCTCTCTCTGAATGGAGCAATGGATCAGGAACTCTACACGTATAAACCCCTTTGTTAATCTTTTCTTTCCATCCGTGGTTGGTATACCCAGGAAATAATGAAAAATACTAATTGCGTAGTATATCTCAAATTGTATTACAATAACAATAAAAGCATATAGATGTGCACTCACATTCAGTACATATTGGCAGTTCGTGATACGAAATCCCGACTGTTGTTCAACCTATTCGCCGGTACACACACTGTAAGGCTCACTTCCGCGTCTCGGCTCACATCCACGTAACTCCCGGCTGAGTGAAGTTGATGGCGGAAAGGCTGTGTAGAAAGATCTCCGGCTGCCAGGACTCCGCATCACGAATGTGCAATGGATTGTTTCATTATTTCCTGGGTATACCAACCACGGATGGAAAGAAAAGATTAACAAAGGGGTTTATACATGTGGAGTTCCTGATCCATTGCTCCATTCAGAGAGAGGAGTGTCTCTGTACTGCCTTAATGAAAAGGAGGAAAGTGTGAGTGGAATATCTTTCACTTATATAGTATCCATTGGGGTTGAAATTGTACTACACCATGCTGTTTCTGTTATTTTCTTTGATGACGGTGACGTGAACGCTGGCGCTCCCCTGAACTTTTGAAGAATTTTGGGATCCAACAGACTAAGAGAACAGTCTTTGAAAAGGGTTTTAAGCAGCTTTTCCATTATCACTTCACACTGGGTGGTGGATTTAATTAATCACAATACATTCACTAATAGATCACAGTTCACAACAGTATATTTTTATGTCACTTTACTATATTATATATTTTACATTTATTATTATTATAGGACACTATTCACTTAAGTAGGCGCCTGTTACAATTAATTGTTTTGAAGACTATTCTGGAGCATGGCTGGTCATTTTCTCCAAAGCTTTCACCAACTGATTATGATGATATTTATCGTTAGTGACTATTACCACTATCAAAATTCCGTAGTGGAGGTTTTATTAGGAGCATGCATACATAAAAAATATTTATTCACCCACAAATGAAAGAAAACCACTTACCACCCATCTATCAATATAGCAGTATTACTTTTTGCAAACGTTCTCTTTCTACATGTGATATTTATGATGCACACGAATACTGTACTTTCATGAGTGTTGGGTGCATCACAAAATCAATCCTGCAGCTATAACAGCCATTATTGCAGCCACGAACGCAGGATAACAATCACTTATCTCTTCTCCCTTTCGAATATACAGATGTAGCAGATGTTATTGTTATGTTTATCATGCGATTTAGGGCAGCTCCGTTTAACCAAATGGAGCCGACAGCAACAGCATTGTGTGATTTTGCAAACAAATTGTGCAATGCTGCACATCTCTGCTTGGTAATGGCTGTCTACTGCATCTTTACATACAGTAGGGACAACTGGAGTTGCGCACTCTCATTCAGTAGGTATTGTTTTCTCCATATTTTGTATCTCATTCTGTTATACCTACAGAGTCTACACCTCCACCTCAGGCTTAGGTGGATTAGAAGTGAAAATGACTAATATGCAATTATCACCATGAAGATACATCATTGTCTAAAAAGTTAAGGATTATGATCAGACTGTCTCTTCCCCTTTCTTTGTTGCTAAAATATTACTTAAACTTTTCTTAGTGCTGACATGTTTCTTTAATGTAGTAAGTGTAAGGTACTGTAGTCACACACCTTACAACTCCAAACATTAATACATTTAGTTGGTACAAATGATTGTTTTTATATCCCTTCATAATTCAATTCAGTTTAGACGTTCACCCAGGACAACTCTTTGGTTACTGTTTTTGAAAGTTTACTTTAAACCAAGCATAACCATCCATTTCATATAATGACTGATAAATTATGACCGAGATTTCCTTATAAAATAAAAATGTCCAAAAGTTTCCTATGTATGTTATATGACACATTTCCCTGGAGTTATCAAAGTGTGTTCTGCTGTGTCGCTCCCAAATCGGCAATATCTGCCATTGACATTAATGGCAGATATTGCCGATTTGGGTATGATGCAGTGGATCGCGTTTTGATAACTCTGGGGCATTGTATGTTGCGGTCATTTAGTAGAACACAACATTTCCTATTAAATATTTCACAAATGAATCCGTACATTCAAGAATGCAATGGAAACTCTTAGAAGTACATACCTGCTGCATAGTAAATTCACATTTAAGGTGAGATGATTCCTTAAAACCGAGACCAAACACTCTCACAGATGTGCAATCATATTTCCGAACATCACAGAGTCCAGCATTTTCAAGCTCCAGTATCTCAGGCACCTGGTCTTTACAACGAGTTAATACATTAAAAAATAAGACTAAAGAAATAATTAATAATTTAAAAGAATAAAATAGAACTTAGATTTGTTTGATAACAGAGTATTAAAACATGTTACATTTTAATCTTAAGTATAAATGATGGTCTTGGTTTTCAATATTTGTTTTCCAGTACAGAATATTTTCAAGCTGAGCATGTTAATTGTCTGTTTACATCTGATCACTAGACTAGAGATGTGTGAATATCTCCAAATGTATTTTGTGAAGTGTTTTAGCAATTTCTCTTAAAGTTTGCATTTAGGTAATTTTTTCACGAATGGTCACATTGCTCACACGTGTTGCCAATTTCACCAGAATTTTGCTAAAACGGTTTTACATAGCCTTATGACCTGAATTTAGGGTCATGTGATCCGCATATTGACGTTTAATGCTTGCCAAAAAAATCTTGCAAAGCCTTCACATCTCTTCCGATCAGTAAACAATATCTACTGGTAACCACTTCTTTAATCAATAACAATTTTCAGTAAACATTTTGATATAAATAACTTCCTTAACTATAGTGAAATGTTTGTATTTAAAATGGCATGTTGCGCTCCCCACCAATTTATGTACTTACCAGCTGAAATGCTACAGTCATAGAAACTGAAACCCGGAAAGCAAGTGCACCCCCAATCCATACATTGCCCATTGCCACTACAGTGGTTAGGGCATTTTAAGGCTAAAACAATGTGGTCTAATGGGCTCCAGATGCCTTCTGTACGATAATGTCCAATTTCCAAAAGTTTTCTTTCACATTCATTCTCCAGTAAGGCTACACCAGCTTCGGCCCAGCTCAAGTCATCCTTTAACAATAAATCTATAATGCACATATCAAGTACATCCATTAAACGTTTTCCAAGAAGATTAATACACAACTTTCCTATGCTTGAGTTAGAAACTGACTGCTGGCAAATTTCTGACGCATACGAATGAGTCAGGCCTGATGGGGTAGGCCAAGAAGGCAGAAATTCCAGGTGTGTATCTGTGGAGTGGTCTTCTGGGAAAAAGTAGCTGAAACCTTCCAGGTCAGTTTGGCTAAGGCTTTGATATTGAAAAGTTGGAAGATATTCATAATAATTCTGGCGTTTGAATCTATTTTTTACATGTTGTCCTTTAGGGATTTGGCTATCGATTTTATGTATATTCCATCTGGTTTTCAAGTTTGAAGTTTGCTTCCAAGAGATGGAGTTTTCTTTTGATTCATACACTTGATCAGTAAGGTTAACTTCACTTGGATTCGCATGTAGCCCAAGGTCCGAGGAATATGTGTCAATCATCGGAGAACTATCTCTCATATCCGCAACTGAACGCTTCCTTAAATCCCTCACAATATCAAGGGAATTGATGTACTCAGTAGTAACGTCCAGTCCTGGTATCAGTGTAGATAAGTGAACATTACCATTGCCTTTGCAAACAGAGGCATAATTAATTTGAGAATTAGTGTTGAGAATATTAGGAGACTGATGCAACTCATCCTTGTCCACAGTGCAGCTGCAGTACTTCATGTTTTTGGAAAATGGTGGAGAAGATGGCATTTTATCAAAGAAACTTTCTCCAGCTGAAATTCTGTAGGGATACAACATAATAAATATGTTACATTTTCATTAAGAAACGGTCACTCCAAATGTTGCATGTAATTGAAATCATATTTCTGTAAATAACTTTATTAAAATTACAAATATTGTTGTATCACTCAAACTGCAATAAAATAGAAACATGTTTAAAAAATATATTAACTATTGCTGAAGTAAAAAAAAAACGTTAAAAATAATGTTAATAGAATGTTCCATGTTTTTTAATTATACGTAGAAAGATACGTGGATACAGCAAGATTTTGAAGACAAACCTTATTTTTTTAACATGTCAATGCCATTTCATGGTGTATGATGGAATTGATTATTTTAGGAGGCACATGATTCTGGAGATTATTACCTGCAAAAGCGCTGGTAAACTCAAATGATTTTGAATGGTAACTGAGCAAAGAAGCCATTTTGAGTAAGAAAAAAGTCTGACAATGAAAACATCACCCTTGCAAAATAACCCCTAGTTTTTAAAATTGGATGCTTGAAAGTGTCCTACTTTAATGATCAATCACAAAATGGGAGGGTTATACTGTGAAGGAGGAAAGGAGAGATAGAAAGAGAGGGGAGGTACCTGTGAAAACACCCGAGATACCTGGGAAATATGCTATTCATTTGAATATATTGACATATTTAAACCAGCATATTTTCCAGGTATCTCGGGCGTGTTCACAGTTCTTTCTCTGTGACAGGTATCTCTCTTTCTCTCCTCTCCAGTAATAAAAAAAACTATTTCAGTGGATGGGACTAACGGAAAGACTTCAAAAAATGTTGCGGTTTTGAAAGATAACGCAGTGAATTAAAAAACACTAACCCTATTCTAGTGAGCTCAGTTAAAGCCACTGGTGAAGCGTGAAAAAACGCAAACCGCGTATAGGGAACAAGGCTGTTTTAGTGTCCAAGGGCAGGGCGTGGTGATACAACCCGACAGGATACTGTGATTCTATCCTTGTTCACTGTGTATCAGTGGGAGTGCAGCTCTCTAGCCAAGTGGCAGCTCTCACGAGATTCACATGATCCGTGGTGCACCCTGGGACTTGTAGTTCGGCTGTTGAGGTGAGATCGGAGCACAGAGAGCGGACCTAGGAAGTGATCCGGGGGTCATGCAATTTCTACCAACAAGTGATACGGGGAAAAGATGTCAGCGATGCCCACAATGCAATTTTAACATGTAAGTTTTTGATGTACTACATTAAATGTGATAAAGGAATATTTATCTAATAGAGGCTTTTCTCTGCGCTCCTTTTTATTTGTATATTTGTCACTGATTTTGCAAATAATTACCTTAATAAATAACAGCCATTCCTGTTTTAGGAAACGTTATGTTATTTGCCCTGATTTGAAAGAGCCAAGTGAATCTAGGCCTTACTCCACCAGTGAACTCAATACATGACACAGTAAAATGTAAATGTTTGTTTTTAATGTATTAATATACACATTCTACCGTTACTAAACTTTGAAAAAGTGTGTGTGAAAAAGCGTGTGTGATATGGAACAGAAGGCATGGTGCAGTGTTTTGTTTTTTAAAAGAATTATCCACAAAGTTCTACCAAATTTGCTAACCAATTGCTATTAAATTTGTCAAAAACACAACTAAAATTGTTCAGCCTAATCATATATGTCAATATGAAAATAGCTACAGGCCAAGAAACAGTACAGAAATTGATTTATTGATTTATTTTTGAACATATATTCCCTCAACCCTTTTTTTGGAACTCCTTATTGTTGTTTGCACTTGAGCAGTGCTGTGTGTGTGTGTGTTTTTGTCTTTATCTGGAAATAGGTGTCAAGAATTACACATGTAGACATAATAAAGAAGAAAAGTGTTTAATAAACAGAAAAAAAGGTCCCCAGATTTGATCATTCAACTGTCTATAATTTATTGTGGCAATATCATGTTATTTTTCAAGATTCTATGAAGTAAAACTAGAATAAGCATACTGTACATGTATGTGAACAATCAGGACAAATGATGGACACAAGATGAGATAGAAATGATATATTGGTGAATTTGTAAAATGTATTTGCATATTTGACTCATTAGTGGATAGGTTTAAAAAGGTTCCACCATTTGGATAGAGAATTAAGGAAATGGAGGAGGGTGTGGTAACTAGAAATGGGCACATTTTTGTTGCGGATTTGGATCCATCACGGACCGGGCAGTTCCTTTGGTTCGCGGATTTCTGCGAATCAGTCTCAAAAAGAGCGATTCGTCTTTCAGATGTTTTTTATCACTGACAATCCAAAATGCGGATTCCTCAATCCGATGCAGGAATCTAAGAGTACAATCCACGCATTTTTAAAACCCTCCAACGGTTGTGGAAAACGCGGATTGGATTGTCAGAACCCATGCAGATTGTATCCAATGGCCTTTTGGATTAATCCACACGGATTGAAACTGGAACAATTCACCAACAGATTTTACACTCTGGAACAGATTTTGAATAGAAAGCCGTGAAACCAATTTTGACAGTTTCACCCATCTCTAGTGGTATCAACCAACAAGGCAGGGGACTAGATATGATGGAAATCTATAGGAAGAGTAGGAGCCCACAGACAATCAGGGTTTCAGCCCTATAAATATCTACGTCAAATAGTGACAAATTGAAGATAGTAAATTCAAGATGTAAAGAATTAAAAAAAAAAAAAAACATCTTCTTACTTCCATTGATTAATAAAATTAAGGTGGTTGTTTAAAGTCTCTTCAAGTTGAACTCCTTTGGTGTCATGAAAGTCATTATTTGCATTTCCATCAAAGGTACCACAAAGTCCCAATGTGTTTTTAAAGTCCGAACTGGGAGCCCTGAGAGTTAAACTCATTCCCCAATCACTCACATCAGCACGGATAAAAGCTCCAGATGAGAAAGAGATCTAGGAACAAAAACATAAGACTACAGATGTATTAATTAATGGACAGGAAGGTTGACCTACACCTCTTTTCAGCTTGTGACTGAGTCTGCTATTTTTACCTAGATGAAATATATAATGCCATGGGAAAACAATCATAGAAAGAGATACATAATTGTATACTTTATTATGCTGTGTGCATCACTTAATTTCTCAACAAAAGACAGAGGTGCCCAATGTTCCGTCCAATTGACAAAACATATATGGTAAATAGTATAAAGTTTAAATACTTCAATAATAATAATAACTTGGTTATTATATATATGTTTTGTCAATTGGACGGAGCATTGGGCACCCCTGTCTTTTGTTGTATACATTTGCCTCACCCAGTAGCACTCTTTTTGACATAAATATATATTCATGATGTGGTGGTGTAGAAGTTTGAGCTAGCTGGGAATGTGTGTTAATTTCTCTCCTGATCATAATTTGATGTGAAAGATTCCATGCATTAATGCTATAGTGCAGTGTTTCCCACTTAAATTTAGTAGTGGAACCCTTTTATATTTTGTAAAACAGAATGGAACCCCTTAAACATTTTCTTGGTTCAAGATCATTTTTAAAAGACCCCCACCGCCCCAATACAATTTTAAAAGACCCCCACCGCCCCAATGCATTTTTAAAAGACCCCCACTGCCCCAATGCATTTTTAAAAGACCCCCACCACCCCAATACATTTTTAAAAGACTCTCTCTCCCTCCCCCAGTGTGTGTCTCACTCCATCCCCCCAGTGTCTCTCCCTCCAGCCAGTGTGTCACTTCCTCCCCCCAGTGTCTATCACTCTCCCTCCCCAGTGTCTCTCTCACTCTCCCTTCCCTCCAGTGTCTCTCTCACCTTCCCCCAGTGTCTCCCCCCCCACTATGTCTCACACCCCCAGGTCTCTCTTTCACCCCCCTCTGCCCATGTTTCTCTTTCACCCCCCCCCTCTGCCCTTGTCTCTCTTTCACCCCCCCTCTGTCCATGTTTCTCTTTCACCCCCTCCCTCTGCCCTCGTCTCTCTATCACCCCCCACCCTGCCCTTGTCTCTTACACCCCCCTTCTGCCCATGTTTCTCTTTCACCCCCCCTCTGCCCATGTTTCTCTTTCACCCCCCCCTCTGCCCTTGTCTCTCTTTCACCCCCCCTCTGCCCATGTTTCTCTTTCACCCCCCCCCCTCTGCCCATGTTTCTCTTTCACCCCCCTCTGCCCTTGTCTCTCTATTACCCCCCCTCTGCCCTTGTCTCTCTTGCCCCCCCTCTGCCCATGTTTCTCTTTCACCCCCCCTCTGCCCATGTTTCTCTTTCACCCCCCTCTGCCCTTGTCTCTCTTTCACCCCCTCTCTGCCCATGTTTCTCTTTCACCCCCCCTCTGCCCTTGTCTCTCTTTCCCAATAACACACACAATGACACACACACACACACACTCTCTCTCTCATACACTCACACACTCACCGTATCAAAGGCATACCTAAAGCCTGACTTAGAAATTGCAGCTACAGACTGATTGCTTTTTTGACGGGGAAATCCGGCACAGTGCACCCCCAAAACTGGAACAACCTACCAGAGACTCTCACAACCACCACCAGTTTAAGTTCTTTCAAAACGAAGGCTGTCTCACATTTTAATCTGGTCTGTAACTGTTACATAAGCCTATAACATACATCTTCTCTAACTGTGCATGCAATGTCTTGTATATAATGTACTGTATACCCTGTTCATTTATGTAACTGTATTTTTAACCATATATTATTTGTCATATTAACTATGTCCAGGACATACTTGAAAACGAGAGGTAACTATCAATGTATTACTTCCTTGTAAAACATTTTATAAATAAATAAAATAACAGTGAGTGCAGGCGGCCAGTCTATCAGCGGAACCCCTGGGACTGCTCCGCGGAACCCCATTTGGGAAATGCTGCTATAGTGCATAGAATCCTTTTACATTTTAATGTCAATATTACCCTCATGTTATAAGGTATGTTGATCTCTATTCCTTTCTGTGTATACTTGCAGTAAGATTGCTTTGGGAAGCACACTGTAATTAAAATAGAAACTTTGCAGTGGAAAATAGATAAGAACATTATGAGGCACAGTTTGAAAAAACAAACGTATTTGAATTCTCCTGAACAACACGCCCATATACAACATGCCCATATACCACGCCCATATACAACACGCCCATATCCAATACGCCCATATAACCAGAAACAACCATGTTTGTAAGACTCACATATTTTTTTCCGGATATCTAATTTGAATTTTTAACGTTATTGAAATATTGGGAATAGTTAGCATGCAGTGAGAACAAGACTATTTTAGTGCTTTCGCAGGAATACACTATGTGCATGCAGTTAGCTGGACATGTTAGATTGTAAGTTTAAAGCACCAATAATGTTTTTGATGTGACACGAGTATACAGAGCACATTTGATGAAAAATATACTTGCTGATTTCATTTAACCATGGACTCTCCAAGAAGGCTCTCTCATGTTAAACTCATCTATATTCTGGCTAATACTTTTGCGCAGGCAATTAAATAGATATTACAGAGCGTTACGGGCCCCTAAAGCACTGAACGTGATACTACTGTAAATTAACGGTGGACATTTTCACTGGAATTTTGAATCTACAAGATTTCTGAAAAGTGATGAAAAAAAATGAATTTGTTTTCAAATTTTGGTGCAATTCTTCAAACTTTGAATTCTTCACAAAATTCTAATTCCTTCAAAAAAATTATTTGGGATTATAGCTCAAATTTTTGCTCAAAGTTTGACTTTGAGTTGGAAACTAATATCGAATTCTCTAACTGCTCGACTAGGAATTTGAGTAAAATATTGAATACAGAAGAGTTTTAAATCTGCAATCGTGCCTATAATTATAATACAGATGTAGCTAAACTGTGCTCAGTGCTGCTGCCGCCCACACAACCATAGTGGTCGTGGTACCGGAGGATTAACGATGCGAGTGGTCCCCTGCAGTATAATCGTGACAGATACTCCGGCGCCACAGACTTTTTTGCTTCTTTGACCTCGGCGCCTGAGACAGTAAGTCTTGCAACATCTGTAAATCACATGGCAAATACTGAGTTTTGATATACAGTATGTGCATATTGTTAAAGGGGCAGTCTCTCCTAGATACAAAGGCCAAAGTATTAATAGCAGTGACATATTTAAAGGGGATAATTCTGAGTGACTGGTATCTTTTTAACCCACATCTGACACCTGTGGATATTTTCAAATAATATGTTAAAGTCAATTTGCAAACATGTTGAGCTGAGTCTATCAAAAACTTGTACAACCAGAGTCCCCCTCATCCTATCTTGATAGGTTTTCTGATATGGACACTTGATTAACTAACACTCATCCATTCACAGGACACAAAGAATTTGTGCGTAATTAAAAAAAAATGGCAAATATTTGTTTTAAGAATTGTAACATTTGTTTTAGGAAGACAATTAGATATATCTAATCTTTACAACATTTTGTTTTCAGATCAGCTACAGTATCAGGATTTGCACCTTTTATTGGGATCTTTGTTCTTGTTTGTGCTGAATACTATTAGCACAGTGTTGCCATGCCATGGAAAGTGCACTATGTTGCCTGGATGACATCTATACAATGTTAGATTTACTTACAGCTCTTTGTGATTGAGTCAAGCTGCAAGAAAGCACTGTAATGCTGTATATTTGTTGCATGTTTACAGTTAGCATTACAAAAGCATGTCTGAGAAACTGAACTTTTAAATATTTCCTACTGAGACAGGTGACAAATGTAGCACCTGCCCCCACCCACCCTCCCCCCACAGGAGATGTGGCAGCTACCTTGTGTCCTCTGGTGCTGTTAGCTCACCTGTGGTCTAACAGGAGGTCTGAGGGCTCTGCTGGTGTTATATGGGAGCAGCAACAGGACAGGGTTTTCTTTCTTAGTTTGGTGCAGTGCCTCCATCTCATGAGGATCCTGGCAAAAGCAGGATTGGCCCCCACAGGCACATACTCTCTCCACATTCCCTGAAGCAGACCCCAGGGGCTTGAGGCCCCAAGAGTCCCTCCTCAGCTCCTTCACCCTTTGATGGGGCAAGAGGAATCACTCCACTCCACTAAGGGTGGGAAGACACACACAATTTGGTGGAGTGCCTGCTTTTATACCAAGGGGAGGGGCTTGTACCCCTGCCCCATAACAGGCCAGATAGGCATCACAGAATCTGCATGTGACCCAGTCAGTACCCTCCATAGGTATGACACTCCAATCAGGCAATAGGCCTGCCCCTGGATATGGCAACATTGTAGCTATCCAGGCTAACTCTGCAGGCTAGACCCTGTGCAGGAGTTTAACCCCAACACTGCTTTTTCCTATCAGGACTTATAGTGTTGAGGCCATGGGCAGGGCCACCAACAGAAATTGTACGGCCAAGGACAAACATTTTAAGCAAATGTCGGCGGTATTGCGAGCCGCCCCCCATTTCACACCTCACGAGCCCCCTCTCTTTCCCATCCCTTTCCATGTATTTCTCTCCCTTCCGTCTCACCCCCTCTCACTTTCCTGCCTCGCATGTATTTCTCTCCCCTGCGTCTCACTCTTACTCCCTCTTTTCCTCATTCACCCCTTCTCTCCTCTCCCTCCATCAATTACCCCATGCTCACTCATTCCCTCCCCCTCACACAATTCCCCCCACAAGATATATACCAAAAAACTTCCCACCCCCAAAAACATACAAAAAAATCCCCACCCCCAAATATATACAACCTCCCCCACCCCCCAAATGCATACAAAAAACCCACCTACCCAATACATAAAAAAATACATATAATCCCCCCATGCAGTATATATATATATATATATATATATATACATTATATAAAAATACCCCCAAGCCCCCAATACATATACAAATTCCCCCAAGCCCCCCAATACATATAAAAAGATCACCAACCCCAAATACATATAAAAAAGACCCCCACCCCCAATACATATAAAAAGACCCCCCCATACATATTTAAAAGACCCCATAAAAGACCCCACCTCCCGAATACATATTTTAAAAAAGCCCACCCCAATACAAATAAAAAAGACTGACCTTGTGGATGATCAGGCCGGGTCCAGTGGAAGTGGGAGCCCGGCGGCCGGCACTGCAATTTGGGCTCAACCTCTGGCTAGGCCCGGCTGCCGGTGATATCGCGGCCAAGCTCCGACTCTCCCCTCAGCAGCAGCCTGCATGCCTCTATCCCTCTGTCCCACGCCGAGCTTCCGACAGGCCTCCCTCTCATGCCGTTGTGTGCCGGAAGCAGAGAGCGTTGACGTCAGAGCGCTTCTGGCACGCCGACGTCAGAGAGGCCCGTCAGCGTTGGACAGAGGGATAGAGTCATGGAGTCTGCTGCTAAGGGAGAGCCGGGGTCCGGCCGCGAGATTACCGGCAGATGGGTCTGGCCAGAGTGCGGCCCAACTTGCAGTGCCGGCCGGCCGGGACTCCCCGACTCACCGGGCCCGGGAAGCCAACTCATGGGCACTATGCTACATCGGTAAACAAATTATTCTGCTGTAGTTGAGAACATTTTAGAAAACAGCAACAAAAATAAAAGAAATACATACTGTTATCTTCTTTCCAAGATAGGATTCAGTGATTCTAAAATTGTTACTTGTTGAGTCCCGATTCTTCACCGACAAGTGAGGTTGGGATTCATGCAGCTGACCACTGCACATATCAAAAGCAATAATATCACTTCCTTCTTTGGCAACAAATCCACAATTACATGAGGCTGGGTGGTGAAGGCTGCCACAGTCCCACTGGCGGGCATGAACTTCAAAGTCACGAGACATACTTTTGTATAGCACAAAGGTTCCAGTGATATAATTATCATAAAACCTGCACACAAATAAGAAAAATATTTTAATGCAAGAATAACAAATACAGTGACTTTGTTTTTAGAACACCTACATTACATTGAACATACTAAGACTTAAAAATAAAGGGTCTAGTTTAACTATTACCTTCCATCAAATGTAATCACATGAGGGTCGGTGAATGAATAGCAGTAAGCAGTGGGGAGGTCTTTCACTGTAATCTAAAGAAAAAAATGCTCTTACAAAACAGAAAATGATAATACTTGTATATATTGTTATAAGAACATTTAAGTTTGGATTTTGAGGTCCAACAAAATATACACTAAACGATTAAAAAAATGCATTTGCAAATAAATTGCACATAAACCCGATGCTGGGAAGCTCCGCTGTTACTCATCTTCTTTTTGTGTACAAGGAACATTGAAAGGAGCGGTCTGCTTTTAAAGGAAGCCAGGGGGAGTAGGCTACAGGTGTGAGCAGTAGAGCTCAAAAGTACGCTGTGACAGTAGAGCTTCCCAGCATCTTTTTTAGTTCAATGCTAGAGCTGCTGCCCAGAATAGCACAGCTTGTGGGTTCTCAGCCTGTTGGCCCTGACACCAGAACCCCCTCAGTTACAAGGGGATTTAGACTTGTCACCATTGGTCTTATGGAAATATTTTTTGGTGTGCGATTCATTTAAATATACATTGCACACACACACACACACACGAACGCACACACACACACACACACACACACACACACACACACACACACACACACACACACACACACACACACACACACACACACACACACACACACACGCACACACTATAGGTCTCTCCTTACCAGAATAAAAACATATTTTAGGCTCTGAAAGGAGCTAATACCACATATCTCGCCTCCTTGAGGTGGTGAGAAAGAAAATGTGGGTAGTTTGAAGCGGTTTAGCATTGTGCACTTAACAGAGCAATTTTCCAGACTTTTTCCAGAACTCTTTCATTACGGATATGCACAACTCGCAGTTACTACAATATGCCCCTGTATGTGTGCTTGTACATATATAATACTGGACTGAGAAATACATTTACCAGTCGTGCTTGCCATGCCACTGTGTTTTTTAGTTTTTAGTGTAAGGTCAGATGTGGCCATTACTGATTGATCTAATATGCTTGCAATGCATGAAATCAAATGCAACACATATTTATAAAAACACCCTATGAAGGTATCCAGGGCTGCTAACAGGCATGGACAGGCCAGGCATACCGAGAAAGTTGGAACCCAACTTCCCTCCAATGAGCTCTCCCTACCCGCTGCGAGAATGCGCCTGCTGTGACTAGTAATGGCCCTTATGCCTTGAGACCCCCTACAAGCACTCAACAAATGAGCCGGGTCCTTCCCAACTCAACATCTCTTGCAGTGCAACTCAAGAACTTCACAGGGGGCACAGGTCAAGGCTGGAGTCCTGAAGGTATCAATATTTTCCAATAGCGCTATATAGCACTGAAAGAATTACTGGTTACTGGAGAATAACACCAATCTGTATACATAAATAAATATAGTAAGTGATGAACCTGTATGCTTTGTGGAGTGTACCCATTCCATAGAAAATGTGTGCTAACTATAGAGTCCACCACAATGCTTGCAACTTTGTCTCCATCCACTTCAAAGTCTGTTACTGCAGTATAATAAAGTATGGCTTGGCTGCAGGTTCCGTTTTGGCACAGAGATTGTAGGAGGTCCACTTCACAAGACGAAAGTGCCAAATCTGAGCGAGGTTGGTCACCGCCTGTTAAGCAGAAAGCAAAAGCAGAATACATTTCCATATTTGTCATTTAGAAAATAAATATAATCATATAAACGAAATGAAACAAAATATCCAGAATAAACAAATCTAGATCTTACCTACATAAAATTGGGCCTATATTAGTACACTACACTGCTCTGCAATCCTCCTATCTTTCTTTTCTTTATGTATTTCTTTCTCTTGTTATTCCCTCTTTTTTATTCTTCCAAATATTTTGAGGGCACACAACTTTTTAATGGTATCCATGTTGGAGAAACTATAAGAAAATGGAGAAGGAGTGGCTCAGTGAATAAAGGCACTGAGTGTGAAGCAGGGGAACCTGGTTCAATTCTCAGTGTCGCCTCCTTGTGACCTTGGGCAAGTCACTTTATCTCCCTGTGCCTCAGGCACAAAAAACATAGTTTCTAAGCTCCACAGGGCAGGGAGCCATGCCTGCAAAATGTCTCTGTAAAGCGCTATGTACAACTAGCCGCGCTATACAAGAACATGTTATTATATTATTATTATTAGTAGTAGTATATATCTGGTCCATAAAAGGGGTATTTGCAAACGTGTAGTGCAGTTATACTATTAAAACTGTCTTAATATTTTACTGAAAACTTTTGTTTTGATATTTATATTCATATTATTAGTGTCATTAGGTCAATGTATAAAGGGCAACAAAATATTTGCTTTGACGCACTGCGCCATTTTTTCTCATTGTTAAACAAAATATAAAAACATCTTCATAATAAAGTTTCCTATGTCAAATATTGATTTTAGACACTTACTGTACTGTATGCAGTCCCAGACTTGCAGGGTATTTTTTGTCGGCAAAAAAAGAAAATAATGCAAAATGATGCCGAATTTAATAAATCCCATCATTATTTCTGCAGTGGGTAAATCCTCTTATTGACACTCCCGAAATTACAAACAATCCACCCAGGGCCAAATGTTAAGCAAATGTTCCTCTCTTTGCTACATTAGTCACAATGAATGAATAGAATATTAAGAGATACCTTCATGGACAGTATGGAATTTCAGTGTGATTTTACACTCATTCTGCAGTTGGCTGGCCCCCGAGCATGAAATTGGTATTGTACTCTCTATTGTCATACGGTATTCCTTCCCATCTTCTGTTATGTCGAGAGCTTCAGGATGCAGCTGGTGTATAACGGAAAAAGGTAAAACGTGTTCAGGTTGAGCATAAGTGTGTATGTATGTGTATACTGTACACAGACTGTTTATATGAATACACAGTGTCACTTTTTGCCTGAAATCCATTTTTACATGGAACCCTTATAAGCTAATGCTTGCTGTTAACACAGCTTTTAAACACAGCATGGGAATCAGATGAAAAGCTCGAGAAACCACTCACAGACATGTTTCAACCTTAATGGGTATCATCAGTGTGAGGTTGGTTGTACAGGTTGGTTGTACAGGCTTTGCAATTTTCAAGGCTGTAGGATTTACCATCACATTTTAAGTTATGGTGGGTGAAAAGGCAACAAGAAATCTCCACCATACAGCATATAGCAAATAAAAAGATCACTTGTGAGCACATTCACATGTCTTATACAGGTCTGCAACCCGGTCTTTCACCATTATACCTAGCATACAGTGCTTCCACTGCAGCAAGGGATTCTGGGAAATGATATAAAAATGAGCACACTGTGTCACCACGCCTGAAATCCATTTTTACATGGCAAAAGGTGACATGGTGTGCTCATTTGCATGTCATTTAAATCTTTGATAACTTTGATGTACTTCATATTCACTGAAAACACCTGCGTTACCAAATTTCTCTTGAGTGCTATCTCTTTTTACCTACTTCGGAACGGTATTGTATACTTATTTATTTTAATATATATATATATATATATATATATTAATCAATATTTATAGCATATTGAGTATCTTATTTCGATCAAATGATAGAAGTTCAAAAGTATAACATATTGTATGGGAGTGCTAGCCTCATTTATAGTCATTTTTATACTGTATGTGTTTGCTTGAAACTAGTTTATGAACCAGGCAAAATGTGTCCATCTTTTGCCCTATATTTGCAGAAGTAAACACGCACATTGGACAAGTCTACACATCTTACACCACTTGTTGTTGGAAGGGTAAATCCAACTGGGCTTCAACCATAGGGCTGTTTTGCTCAGTCTGTGGCATTGTGTTGTGGAAATATTGCAGCCAGTTGCAACCACACACAAGAAGTGTGCTCCAGCAAAAAGTAACCATAAACACCTATTCAACATACTATGAAGCCATCTTCTCCATACTTATGAAAATGGAAGCCCCACATTCATTGAAATTGGGGTTTAAATCTTCCTTAGAAAGCTGAAGATTGCTTCATTGCATACTGCATGGTGGCTGTACTCTTGCTCACCATCTTTTAATGCGAGTGAAAATGATGTGGTAGTTTTTGAGCAAAACGATTCAGGTGCCAAATACTGTATGTTGAGCTTTTTAAAAAGCCTAATCACTGGTCCACTAAACATTACAGATGCTGGAGTTTCATTCAAATATCTCCCAAAAAGGCCCGAGAGACTACTAATTTAGCTTTGTAAAGACAGACCCAAATTCTTGCTAACTCTTGGCAAAGAAGGAATGCTGCTTTAACTGTGTCATTATTTAAGTACAAAGATATTTAGACAAATGTGTACTTCAGTAATAATAGGTTATAAAGGATTGTTATTTAACAATGTACCTTAATGCCAGCAAAAAATTCCTTGCTTTCCATTGCGGGACTGTGAACATCTGGTTGTTTAAAAAAAAAGCTTGACACACTGCAGTATATCTGTTTGCACAAGTAATAAAATAAAGTTAGTACACCAGATTTACTAGGAATAATAATCAGTGGACTAGCACTGTAACATTTGAAAGTGAGTGGAATCATTCCCACAAACATTTTGTCACATTAGATACATGGAGCTTACTTTTAGTTTAGTTTGTATCATACATAAGGAAATAGGTTCTAGTAACAGAACATTTGCAATTTTATAGCAATAAATGACTACAGAGTAGTGTGTGACACCTTTTTATCTGGGCTAAAAATATATTTTAAAGACAATCTTTCAGAAGGGACACTCTCTTCCATATTTTGAAGCAGCAAAACGTGAAAAAAAAATCTATTTTTGGGGGGTGAGGATTTTAAATAAATCAGTTCTGCAGTATTAGATAATACCGTCTGCATTTTTTAAACTCCTA
Organism: Ascaphus truei; assembly: GCF_040206685.1. Taxonomy (NCBI): domain Eukaryota; kingdom Metazoa; phylum Chordata; class Amphibia; order Anura; family Ascaphidae; genus Ascaphus; species Ascaphus truei. The sequence continues at coordinate 391,493,746 of NC_134484.1, read as the reverse complement.
ATGACATTTTTCACTATTTTTTTAATGTACAGATCATTTTGTGGCTGCCGCAGCAACCATTTAGAAAGTTATATCCAATTCCTCTTTTGAAACAAACTTTGAGATGCACCTTTTTGGGGCTCTGCCCTTTGGTAACAAAGTATCACACACATATCTGTTGCTGTGTTCCAAACAGCAGTCTTTCTATTATTCTGAAAGCTGTAACAATAATGTATTACACTTAGTAAAATAATGTTAAATATCAGCTACAGCATTTCACATACTGCAGCACAAATTTAGAAGGCAGACATTTCGCACAATCAGGATTTTTACAGATTTATAACAAGGAGCAACAAATGATTGCCAGTTTAGGTAAGCATGTTGAATTATACATTGTCATGTGCTTTACATATACAGATGCAGCTGCCGGTTTTGAACCGCTTGCCTTGCGGGTGCTGCACAAAATTCTCTCCCGCGCTGCGAGATTCCAGCGGCCAGACTTAATGGTGCATCGGATTAACACAACGGGGGTCCATTTTAATAGGACTCGCGCTGTGTGAATCTTACCTGGTTTAACCTGTCTGTAATAGACGTGCACTAAGAGATAGACTGAATCAGTCACTCTACCTGCGCGCCTCTAACAGGTGATTGCGGGGCTTTTATTTTATTTTAATAATAGTGTTGTAACAGGGGATTTCCAGAGCTGAACCGCATTGATTGCAAGTCCGGACACCCCTGATTCCCGAGTTATTAGCCTCATTCTGGTGTGCCGGTATCCCAGCTATCATGTTTACATTCTCCGGTGTCACGGCCCACGTGATTGGGAGATTTATCTAAAGCAAGCAGATACCAGCCCCCCATAATGGGGCCTGTAACTCGGAAAGCAGGGGATCTCCAGACCTAAAATCAATGAGATTCAGCTCCGGAAACCCAGTCCTACAATACTATGTTATCAAAATAAAATAAAAGCAGCTTTATTACCTTAGCGGCTAACCGCTAAGGCAATGAAGGGGTTAAGCAAGACTAACTGGTTTATTGGTGGTAGAGGGGGTGAGCGAATGGGGTAGTTGCCTCAGGGTGGGTGGTTAGGCCTACAGATAGGTTGCAGGAGGGGTTTACCGCTTCATTACCTTAGCGGTATTAACCACTATGCTAGTGAAAGTGTTAACCCCTCCCAGTACCCAACATAGAGGCCTAACCACCAACCCTGGGGCAACTACCCCCTTCACCCACCTCTTTTGCACCCAATAAACATATCAATACAACACATACTGTACAGTAATGGCAAAATCCTTATTATCCATATCTGGATAACAGCTCATTTGCCCATTAAAAAATGAAACATAACCAAAACATGACCCAGCCAGCATATAGTAAATTAAAGTTCTACTTACTCCTGCCAGGATGAAGGCCATCCTCATTCTCCTCTTCTTCAGTGGGCAACAACAGTAAAATAAAAAAACAAACTATTGGCCAATAACCCTTTTATCACCTTAGCGGTTATTAACCACTATGGTGATTAAGGGGTTACCCCCTCCCGCTACCCACCTCGGATGCCTAACCATCTTTCCCGGGGCAACTATCCCTACCTCCTCTACCCATTGATTGGCACAGTGGCACACCCATGCCCATGCACTATGGCAGTTAATGGGCAAGCTGCAAATGGAAAAAAAAAACAGCACCAAATAAAAAAGACATTACATTTCAATTTTTAAAAAAATGAAAATAAACCAATTATTGGCACAGTTGCACACCACTATGTTATTTAAATTATGCCTAACTGTAAAGGAGACCAGTGAATATAGTACTGTATGCGTATGATAACGGGCAATTTGCAGCTAATTTTCACTAATGTATGTTATTTCTCATGCTATGCTTTCAATGGGATTTTAACCTCTGTTAATGTCAAGTTGCTTAATTTAGTGATTATGATGTATGATATATGATGCATCAATGCAATGTTAACTAATGTTAACATCATGTTAAATGGCCTAACGAAACGTAATAAATCTGGGCCTACGAGTCTTGTTTGCCTATCAGTACCTAGCATCTCTGGCTGCAATTGAAGCAATGTATACTGTGAGAATATGGGGTAAGAAAGGTTTGGTATCTTTCTGAAATATGTGAATGTTCTCATAACTCTCTAATTGTGTAATATAACATTATAGTTGGTATATATTTGGCATTTACTTGTTTAACATTAACCTAGTTTATAATTACAATGTTACACTGGACATTTTCTTATTAAAATATATCAAAATGACCTAATGGATCTTACCAAGTATCCAGGTTTCACGGTTACACCATCTAGCTCTATGGTAGAAAATGTCTGAACTGTGGCATCTTGTCTCAGTTCTTCTTTGATTCCTTCAGCAGAAAGTCTGGACCATTGTACCACATATCCCATGGACGTATTTGTAGCAGGAGCATCAAAGTAGCACTTTAGGTAAACAGTGCTTCCTACCATCTCAGCCACGACTTCCGGAATATTTGGTGACTGAGGCAGTAAGGCTTTTGTAACCAGTTTACCTAATTGAATAAAAAGAATTAACATTATTTCATGTTATACAGCTTTACTATGCTATGGTAAAAGCAAAAATCCCAGCAAGTAATAAGTAATAACTTATTAGTCTTGGAAATAACCAAAAAATTGTAGGAAATTAAAAAAAAATCATTCTTAAGGTGTTTAAATGGGTATAATACAGTACTTTGTTCTGTATGTAAACCATGCAACCCCTAGCAAAAATAATGCGTATGAGGCTCTAACCCCACCCTACTACTGCAAATTCTAAAGAGATAGGGGGTTATTTTGTTTTAAATGCCATGCCAGTTACGGTAAATAGGAAATATTTACAAATTGGTCTTCCAACATAATTGTTGCACTCATTAAATAAAAATGTCTATAAATGGGTTGCTTTGGCTAATTTTATTTACTTGTAATGGCACATTGTATTTTTCCTTTGCTCACTAAACGGGGGTAAACGGGGGGGGTGAGCGGGGGGAGGGGGGAGAGGGGGGTGAGCGGGGGGAGGGGGGGTGAGCGGGTGAGAGGGTGAGGGAGAGCGCCGGGTGAGGGAGTGGCCTATAGGTGGTGAGAGCCGCAGAGAGTGTGGGGGGCAATGGGGGGGGTGGTGTGTGTGCGTTTGTGTGTGTGTGTGTGACCTTTGGCCCGTCACTCCACCTCAGGCCAATGAGAGGTGTGCGGGGGCGGGCGGGCAAAGGAAGCAATCTCATTGGCCTGGCCCAAGATCCAATGTGATTGCCGCTAGGGACACAGGGAGGGACACAGGGAGACACATACAGACATAGCCACATGCGACGCTTTCAGAAATATATAGTAGATACCCTGTTCATTTATGTAACTGTACTTGTAACCATGTATTATTTGTTTTACTCTGTGCCCAGGACATACTTGAAAACGAGAGGTAACTCTCAATGTATTACTTCCTGGTAAAATATTTTATAAATAAATAAATAACTATGGGCCATATTTATTAAAGGGTGCTACGTATAATGGCCCATGCAAGTGAATCTCATTGATTTAATATTAATTTCCCTACATTTCTCAGTTCAGTAATTATGTCCCCATATTGTCTTGCTTAGACCTACCCTTTTACGCACTCTGGCCAGACCCTTTACAGTCTCCCTTCTGCATTAACCTCTTTGCCCAAATGTGCAAAATGGCCCTGCAAATAGGCACTGTTTCAAATAAAACATTCAGCCCTATGACCTCACATTCCCACCTCTTTTTACTTCTACAGCCATCACATGAGGCTCTCAACTTCTGGTCTGTATGTTGCCAGGCAGATCTTATCTATCATCTATGAGTTGAAGTTAGAATCTCCTCTGAGAAATTCTGATCTTTATGTCATACTGTAGTGTAAGTAGATGCATGAAACAGTTGCTTCCATTCACAGTTTGCAAAGAGTCCATCAAATAAAAATACCATACCTGTATGTCAATATCTTATTCAGAGTGTAACATTGGCCCCAACATGGCACAAAAAAAAATATTTTTCACAGATATTTGCTAACACATTCAAGAACTATGCATTTATTGGCCCTGCAAATTAACAAATAGCATTTAAATAAACTTTTCATGGGATCGCCAATTTGTTAAAATATTTTAAAGAACTTTCATGAACTAAACCAGGGTATCTTCTTCCTCTGGTTCCATCTCTAGTTTTTAAAAGCCGGGACTATCCATCAAACAGCTCAGCTATGGACACTGGCACTCAGGGTTAAGATGATCATGGACAAAAGTGGGAGGCAGCAGTAAAGCTCAACAAGCAAAGAGATATTATTGGCCTGTCATTTTAAAGCTATTGTACGCCCTGAACTAATGCATCAAGCAGACTGCACTAAGGCCATGTTTCAGCTCAATTATTTCATATTACATATTTATAAAAACAGTTGTAAGAAATTTGTTTTTTAACAGTTTCATTCTTCCGCCGTAAGTTTCTTAGTCACATACGTTTACTGGAGCATTATCATTACCAACAGACAAGGAAGACAGCAAGAAAAAAAAGAAAAAATACAACAATATAGGTACATTATCTAGCATGAATTTTCCTCAAGAAGCACCTTCTATTACTCCATGTAACAACAATTTTGCTAGATGATGCAAGTGGAGCAAAATACTCTGATGCACTTAACTAAAGAAAGGACCTGCACTAAGGCTGCTGGCCCTGTAGAGTACCACCTCCCTCCACAGTTAACAAGCAAGTTCAAACCTAATAAGGGTAAGGTCAGATGGCGAAGGCCTCTTACCATCTGGCCTTCCAGAGAAGCCACCCCTCACCCTTTTTTGTTGTCTGGTGTTACACTTTTGCATAAATATAGATCTCCTTGAAAACATTTTTTTTTACTTTAACATATCCAAACCTGTTCCTTCTAGCTGATTGTTCGGTAAAAATTATTTGTTGTTTCTGAATAAAATGAACAACGAACAAGAACCACTTATGAGCACATTCAGATGTCCATAGACCTCTCCCTTTCCGCATTATCTCTTAGCATACAACTCTTCCACTGCAGTCAAGGATTCTGGGTGATGACATACAATGAGCACTCACAGCATGTGACTTTTTGCATCGCACCCATTTTAACATGGATCTCTATAAGCTTATGCCTGCCGTATTACACAGCTTTTCAGCACAGCCTGGGTTAAACAAGTGCATAGCCAGTAAAGCTAGTCACCGACAGCTGTTTTAACCTTTCGAGTCTCATCAGTGGATTACTGGATGGTATATTGGCTATGTAAAGTGAAGCTGGTAGTGGTTACTGTACAGCCAGACACACATAAAGTTATGGCGAGTACAAAAGTGACAAAAACCCTCCACCATACAGTGTACAGCAAATACAGTACAAATACCACTTATGAGCACATTCACGTCTCAGACAGGTCCACAAACATGCCTTTCCTCGTTATCTCTTAGCATACAATGCATCCAACACAGTCAGGGATTCTGGGAAATGACATGCAAATGAGCACTCAACATGTCAGTTTTTGCCTCATCCATTTTAACATGGATCCCTATAATGCTGCTGTATGCTGCTGTATTACACATCTTTTCAGCACAGCCTGGGTTAAACAAGTGCATAGCCACTACAAGCTTCACATTACAAAGCCAGTATAACTATTCTCACACTGATGAGACCAAAAAGGTTGAAACAGCTGTCTATTAGTATGGCAATGTACTTCTTTTTCTTTTTTTTTTTTTACTAATCACAATACCTTTCTGTGTATTAATCATGGATAGAAATATAACCAAAAAGTAAGTCTGTTATTATTCTCACATGTCCACAGGAGATGTGAAACTCTACAGAGTTCTGTGAAATTATTTGTCAGAGTATTAGTTTTGTTTCCCTTGGTACAGATTGTACAGTATCTGGTTTTCTAGATACTATACTTGTCATATAAAAGGTAAAAGAGGAAACCCCACAACAAATCTAATAAGATCCAAAGATGAATGCATGAAGTAGTTGATCCTAAATTACATTAAAGGAGAAATCCACCCAAACTATCCTTTTTTTATTTACAGTATTGAAACCAGGGGGTGTACTCCACAGCTGAACCGTACTATTTTCATCCCCACCCTGATGAAGTTACTGGTGTAACTCCTTATTTTTTAAAGGGGATTTAAATAGCCATCCAATAGGAAGTCCTAAAACCAATGATGCTGAAGCTTCCTATTGGTCCTCAATTTGGCAGCCATTTTGTTTCCCCTGATGGAGATTTGATAACGTCACTGGTAAGTACCTTGAGTACCAGAAGGTTCCCCGAAGCTGAAAATTGTGAGGGTGGGGGGGTAAAAAATATATAAAACAGTGAATAGAGGCACTGACTCTGAAAACAATTACAGTGACTTTCAAATCCGTTTCAAATGCCAGTGTCAGCTCCTTGTGACCTTAGGCAAGTCAGTTGTCTCAGGCACTAAAATTATATTGCTCTATGGTGCAGGGAGTCCAGGACCCAGTGTGCCTGCAAATTTCTATGTACCGCACTGCATACACTACAAGTGCTATATAAGAAAATCAATGTTATTATTAGAGCATAAGTTGTTAAGAACATTTGCTACTGCATTCATAAGAAAGTTTATCAAACATTTTATTAAGTACTGTAAGTAAGGGTCTGCAAACTTTTTCTCTGCGCCCCCTGCCTGCTGTCCCCCCCTGCTTGCACCCCTCCCCCTTTTTCTTTTCTCTGGCGTTTTCTGCCGTCACAATGTTCTGTGATGTCACGTTGCCATGGCAATCCGATGTAATGTGATCCTGCGACGTGTCGCCAGAAGCCGCAGGAGACGAGGTAAGGGACACAGGCTTCTTGCGCTTCCCGGGAATTTAATTTAAATACTGTGCGGAAGAGAGCAGTGCCTCTGTAAGCGCACGCCCCCGCCCACCCCCACATCCCCCCCAAGAAAATGTTGTGCCCCTCAGTTTGCGCACCCCTTCTGTAAGTAATGCAAAGCTAGATGTAAAAAATATTGTCTAACCTAAAACACTACATTATATGGACACACAAAACCTTACTATGGTTTGCAGGCTTTCTGTTCCAGTATGTATGCTGGGGTAAATGTATTTTGCATGTAACTATTTCTGATTTTCTCATTTCTATACTGCTCCAGGTCCCAATCATTGAAAAATTAGAATATCCAATAACATGTATAGTATATAACAAGCACCTAAACATCTACAAAACATTGCTAAGAAAAGTCTTTAAGCTGAAAACAAACATGACTGTATGTTTCCCCAGATTATTTACAGTATTAGCCTATTGAATGTATAATAATAATAATAATAATAATAATAATAATAATAATAATAATAATAATAATAATAACAAAAACAACTTACTTATACAGACACCATCAACTTCTACTTCACTGGCATCACACTGTGATTTAGAATCAGAAACAACTGCAAAAGATGTTCATGTTATTAAAGAGACAATAAATCCTTCTGAAAAATAAAGTGAAGATCAAGAGGTATCATATTATATCTATATTAAATTACATGGAGATGGGTGAATTCAAAGTAATGACCATCCCTTTGCTTTTCATTTAGATTAAGATACTGGTTTGTGGAGATATGTGAGCAACACGTACTGTATCATGAAAGCTTGGAAGGAACCTGAAATTCATTGTGTGCACTTACTTTCCCCGCCAAGGAACCTGAATAAAAAAATATCAAGGCTAGTGCATTATTGTTTATTGTGCTAACCAACCTTGCATAACAATTGCTTTCTCTGTACATTAACAAACCGAGTATGTATTTCCATGATTTTGTAGTACATGTACAGTATAGATATAGTAGTACAAACGTGGGCGTTGCAGCGGGTGCAATACAATGGTAGTCACACCCTCTGTTCGCACGTGACCAATTCTGCTAAACGGGGACTTCTCCCACTGGTTCATTATATATGTTCCACTATGTTTGCTACATCTGTATCTCTGTTTTTGCAATTGTTTATTATTCATCATTGAATTCTTCTAAGTTTCAAGAAGCATTTTACACTTTCAATGGAACACTACACTCCAATTTACCTTTACAGGAAATCTCCATCCATACTGCAATAAACACTGATATAAAAATTATATATCATGCACTTGTACATCATCTATCTTACCCCTTATGGTTTTCTCTTATTTACATATACAATTATGGAAAATCTGTAAACACTAAAAAAAAGACTGTCCTACAACCAGGGCCGGACTGTGACCTTCTGAGGCCCTAAGCTATGTCAAGTTTAATAGACCCCAAAATTTTGAAATAGATGTATTATTCTGACTGAAGGAACCATTGAAAATATAAACATGACATTGAAATGTATGAATGCATTATATTAGCACAAATATGACAGTTTAAAGCTAAAATGTGTTTGCACATCACATTAATTTTAATATTGAAACATTTTATTTTGCGATTTTTGGAGAGCAAAGTTATTGATGATCTCTTCAAATGATAAGCTACGAAGTTTGTCACTTTTGATGCACATGATGCTTAGGGTCATATTTGAATGAAAATGTCCATATTTATTGAGAATCTTCTTTTTCCTATATCTTGTTTATTTATCATCTGATTTAAAAACTTGAAATGCATTCGTTTGTTTCTATTTTTGAGAGCCCTCATATTGTGAGGCCCTAAGCTGTAGCTTAGGTAGCTTAGGCTACGCTTATAGTGCCGGCGACGCGACGTCAGGCTGCGGTCGCTGGAAAGATCTAATTGAGATGACTTCCAGTGAACGCGACCGAGCCGTTGCGTCGCACTTACTACAAGCGCATGCGATGGCGGCAATTAATTTGTTTTACGTCGCTGTCGCTGGCACTATAAGCGCAGCCTTATGCTTAAATCTGGCACTCTCTACAACAGCTTTTTTTTGTTTGTTAACATGGGCATGAGGTAAAGCAGTGGTATTTTTAAGATTGTTACAAATTTCATGGGAAACACTGGCCTCTGAATGTCTGAGCGTAGGAATAGCCCTTGGGCGCTTAGGAAAGGGAGCATGAGTGTAGGGGTGAATGCCTTTGCATGAATGGTTAAGGTTTGATTTATATTACTATGCTTGTGATTTAAGTTTCTTGGGTTTTCTTACAATGTTTCTGTCTAAGCTTGTTTCTTGATGGGTGGGTTTTTTGGGGCAAAGTGACATAGAGGTGTAACGTTTCCCTTACTTGCAGTCAGCTTCTGACCAAGCATCAACACTGGCTCACGCACTCCAACCACCCACCTCTTTTAAATCTGTTTGTAATGTCTATTATTTTTCTTTTGTTGTCACAGCGGTGGAAGATACTTGCTAGCGATATGTTACAACAAGGTTGTTATCGCCCGAGAAAGGACTTGGTGAGGTGGCTACAATGCCTTTTGCTAGACATCTGGGGCTTGGCACTAACCTTCTGGTATGAAGATGGTGGGTTTTTTGGGGCAAAGTGACATAGAGGTGTAACGTTTCCCTTACTTGCAGTCAGCTTCTGACCAAGCATCAACACTGGCTCACGCACTCCAACCACCCACCTCTTTTAAATCTGTTTGTAATGTCTATTATTTTTCTTTTGTTGTCACAGCGGTGGAAGATACTTGCTAGCGATATGTTACAACAAGGTTGTTATCGCCCGAGAAAGGACTTGGTGAGGTGGCTACAATGCCTTTTGCTAGACATCTGGGGCTTGGCACTAACCTTCTGGTATGAAGATGGTGTACAGTACATGCTCACAAGGCCTGCAGCTGCACTGGAATTAAGGTCATGGTTATGTATGCTCGTTGTGTGGCTAGTTTATATTGGGTATGATGGGAGTGGCTGGGTATAAGGGCAATTGAGGATTTTGCAGTTATATTTCACATACAGTATAAAAAATCTTAAAAATGTAAATCGTCCATTTTTAAACATAATTAAAAGGTTAATAGAGCAGGCTATTGGATACAACAAACAGCACAAATGCATTAGTAAAAAAGAAAATTATGCAGCCAGACCATGGAACAAATCAAAAACAAAAATCAACAATGTAACAAAAAAGAAAGGAGGCTCATTGGAGGCTGAGCTAACCAATCACTATCAGAATATTGTATAACTTGTCATTTTTGTCATGAAGTAAATTGTGGATTTTATTCACAATAACATGATCTTCCCATCCAAACTGTGCTGTGTCAATTTGTAACCCCTATGTAAGAGTTAGTAACACACTGTTACAAGAACTCTGGCACTTGAGGAATTAATACAAATGTACATGCGAGCATATTGTAGTATAATCAAGTAATTCCTTACCCTCTGCACAATAGCCCATACATCCTTGGGTAGGTTGCAAAAGGTACACAAAGAAACCTCCACAATTTCTGACTGTCACCGGGATGCGGAAAAGACAACAGTCTTTTGTGCTACTAAAGAAAAATTGCCATGTTGCACAGGCTGTGAGAAGTCTCATCTCACCAGGTGGAGGAAGAGATTCAGAATCCCGCAAAGACAGCCACACAGGGGCTTGGGTTCCACAGTGATTCATCTGTGAAACAAAAGAAAAGTAAACGCTGTATTCCAATCGGCTTTTTTAAATCTTGTAAAAAAGTTATGTAGCAATGTCTGGTTTGGGCTGTTAATCTGCCCTGCCTAACATGTAAGCCCCGGTATCAGTGCAGGCAGTGTTAGGCCCAATCTGGGTTTTCCCCTGCAGTAAACAGCTTCCTTGAGTGACGGGTCTTAAGGCCTGTGTCCTGCCCAATCAGGGGCTTAGACATTGGATCCTCTTCCTGTGTACTAAGGGAGCTGTACAGCAACATTTATTTAGTGCTGGGAGAGTGAAGTCAGGGCTCTGACTACCTTCCATCCCCTCCCTTAGGGGAGTGGGCTTACTACCTCCTACTCCAACAGGACCGACCCTTGGGGCTCCTGGCTAGGGGTTGAGTCCAAGGACCATCCTGAGGCTTGGAAGATAAGTGAATCAGTTTATGACTGGATTCTGTATGCTGAATCCTGTGAGTTACAGAATAAAGCTGTTCTTGTGTTATAAAATATACTCCTGCCTGAGACTACAATCTACCAGGGGGGTCTATCAGAGGGTTCTCCTGCAGGGATTGTCTCCAGCATCCCTGGAGCCTGCAGAGATGGAGGTGCTGAACCACAGAGAGAAGGACTAACTATCACCCCAAAAGTGATACAAGAGGAGTAATCAGTGCGCAACCATAAACAGTGCTGTGAAGGGTGTGAAAGTGCACTAAAATAATATTAGTGATAACAAATATACAAAATTATACGTAAACTGGTGAAAGAGCATCTGCAGCTGAATGAGGGGTGGCTCAACACCACCAGGAGCTAAAACAGAGAAACAAAAAGAAAACAGCGCACAACGCTCATAGTGAAGTAAATCAAGGATAAAAATGTATTAAATATCCAAGGATAGGTAATGTGCGTACATCAGGGAAATAGTAAAACAGCATTTCATGGGACAAGTTACCCATACACCACAACAACATGACAATCACGGATCATCAGTCATCAGGCTCCACAGGTAAGGACAATCACAGGTCACCACAGTGATGAAGCTGGTCCACAGGTGGTGTGCGGGGAGGGCAGCAATCAAGTCCCAAATAAAAGCAATCAAAGCAGCAATCAAAGTCCCTAAGAGTCAAGTCTCAGTCCATCTCTACCACGGAAAACTGACTCCACGTGTAGCTCCGGGGCTTCCGTCGGCGCTCGAGTGACGTCACTAAGGGGTGTCACGTGGAGTCAGTTTACCGTGGTAGAGATGGACTGAGACTTACCTCTGAGGGACTTTGATATTTAGGACTTGATTGCTGCCCTCACCGCACCCCAACTGTGGACCATCTTCATCACTGTGGTGACCTGTGATTGTCCTTATCTGTGGAGCCTGTTGACTGATGATCCGTGATTGTCCAGATCTTCCTGTTGGTGCGGTGTATGGGTAACTTGTCCCATGAAATGCTGTTTTACTATTTCCCTGATGTACGCACATTACCTATCCTTGGATATTTAATACATTTTTATCCTTGATTTACTTCACTATGAGCGTTGTGCGCTGTTTTCTTTTTGTTTCTCTATCACCCCACAAGCCTGTCCTGTCTTCCCCATACCACCGGCAGAAAGCTCAGCATCCTGTGAACCATCAGGTACCCAACATTACCCACCCTGTAATAGGCAGATCTCCCACAATTGGGGGAAACACCTTAACAGTAACATTTAGCTTAGTATTAGTTTATTAATATTGCATAGAAATATTTGGCAACTGTATCGTAAAAATAGTTAAATCTGCGATGTATGATAACCCCTTAAAGTTTGGTACTAATTCCTATATATACCAATATGTTTCCATATATTTCAGACACGCTAAATGTTACTTTAGAAATGTCACAGCCTTTGTTTCTTTTTTTGTAAACACGTTTAACAATTTAAACAAATGGCTGTTTAGATTTCTTTCGATTTAGATTTCTTTCTATTTTTACCTGAAGAAGGGGCTGTTTGTTTCCCGAAGTGTTTCTCATGTCACCAATAAATGGTCTAAGTTGACCTTTATCAACACACAATGACATGATACAAAATGGAGAAGCGAAATAAAATAAAATCCTTCCCATGTTTTATCTTCCAAAGTCTCCAAACTACCTTTGAAACATGATACTAATATAACTGTATTACAAGTATGAGTATGACAAGTGATGACTGACTTTTTTTTCTGATTAATTAAAAGCATTAAAGTTCTTGTAGTGTATAAATGATTATTGTAATTGGTATAGTACTAAAATAGAAATCTGTTTCGTCTCATAATCCAGATGAATTGCACTAATATTTTCAGGCAATTGCCTAATTTGATACATAATACAATGTATAATACACTATGCTTTACATACGATGTAAACTACAGCATATGCAAATTGCTGAATCTACCAACTAAATATGTTTTAACAAAGAATGAAATAATCTTTTAAAATAATTGTATTCATTAATGGCATATAATATATTTAAAAAAAATAGGGGAACATATTTTCCAGAAATGTGTTTTCTCAATTGTATCAATTATAGGTCAATTACCTATCAAATAAATAATGTTGTTACTTAGATGGCTCCACGGACTAAAATTAATTAATGGCAATGACATAATTAATATGCTCAATTTAAGCATTGATTACCTATTTAAAAAAAACAAAATCAGAAAGTTTTTTTTTTTTTTGATTGATTAAAAAATCTTAATTTCTTCTTAGCGAAATGCTTTGGACTATTTCTATGATATCTATGTATTCTATTTTATGATATGACTGTATATATGCTGGAAAATTGTTGATCCAGACTTTTTTGCTTTTGTTGTTTGGTATACACTACCTATGCTGGTATCATGTGCCAAATGCAAAAAAAAAACAATCATTATCAGTAAGGATTAGAAATAAATGGACCCAAGGAAAATAGAAACGTTTTTTATAGGAAGCAAATAAATTAAAAATACTTTAGAGGGCTCATTCATTAAAGGGTTAGAAAGGACATTGTGAGCCTCCAATAGTAATGTTCATTAAAGACTTTTCACATGTCCAAACCATGTGATACAGGTTCTTTCGTAGTGATATAATTTGGGATTTATCCGTAATATGTAAATTTGGTATTTAAATAAATAAATAAATCTCACAAAATTAAGTACTTGAAAAACGGTGAGATAATTGTTGATGGTTACATTGTTCACATTTTCCACGCCATGTCTGAAATGGGTGAGATTATTAATTTGCTTTTGTATATGTAGCGTCATATGATGCCACCATGCCACGGAGCCGGTAAGAGGGGGAGGAGAGAGCAGACAGGGGGGCGCAAGCAGTAAAGTTTGTGCACCCCTGACTAGAGCTCAATTGTGACCGCCCCACAGTGGGGCGAGGGCTCACTATGTGGCCAGTAAAAAATATTGTCATCAGCTTTCCATTGGGTGTGCTATAGCCATGTTTGTAGGTTTTTTGTCAAAACCAACACAAGGAAACTACAAATATCTTGGAACTCTGTGGTCCCCGACATCGGGGTACCACATATCAGTTCTGGGGCAACCCCCAGTTCCAGCAGCGGTATTGCTGCTTTAAGCTAGTGAGCAAGGGTTGTCAATTGGAGATATATATAGTATAAAACGGTGTCTCTTCTTTATACTCCCTCTGTTAAGATTCTTACATCAAATGAACTATCTTTTTTTAGGAATGAATGCATTGCAAAATATATTTCACCCTGTGGGTCTATAACCTGCTATTACAATTATTATTTTTGGGCTGTAATAATCATAAATAAAGCATGTTTTTACTTTTAGGAGACAAGTTTATATGATTCCAAGCCCCTCTAGAATACTATATCTTGTGCTTAAATATAGCACTGAAAATGTTTTCTATACAGTGTTTTGTTAGCACTGATAATTTTTACTTCTTTAAATGTGGCAGCAAACAAACAAATACAAAGTGAATCAATCAATAGGATGCAGAAGTAAAATAAACGTGAAATATATGTGAAAAACAGTGATATTTAAGTAATACAAATATAAATAATGTATCAAATACAACTCCTTTTGGCAGTTTCTGAGGTGCTTCTCCGAGGACAAGACGCCCCACAAGGTCTCACAGGAACACAGATGCAAAGATTGGAGCACAACTCCCAAGAACTACATGCGAGTATCCAGGATCACTTAAGGATTGAGGGTATATCAGAAATCGTCGCCAGTGCATTTATATAGAGAGAATTAAAATGGACATAGTGAAAGCATTGCTTTTAATAACAATTAAAAGGAGTACTGCAGGGTGTGTGAGTGTATGTGTGTTTCATGGGGGGGTGACATCTTGTGTGTGTGCTGTGCAGGGGTGGGGTGGGCCATGTGTGTGTGTGTGATGTGGGGGGGGGACATTTTGAGTGTGCAGCGCAGGGGGGGGGGCATTTTTTATGTGTGTGCTGTAGGGGGGGTGCCATGTTGTGTGTGCTGCGCGGGTAGGGGAAATCCATTTTGTGTGTGCCGCATGGGGGTGCCATTTTGTGTGTGAGATTACATTTGGTGTATTGAGCAGAGGGCGATATTATGTTTATTGCGGAAAGGGTGAGGCGAAAAATGTAGGGGCAGCAAAAAGTTATGGGCATGAGGGTGGCAAAATTGTAAATCCACCACTGGTGATCGGGGAGCATTAGATGAACAACTACATGAACATTTTCCAACTTTGTCAAGTGCAGTGATTGTGGAGTCTCCATTGACATTGCAGTGTTTTACTGATGCTTCTGGTCAGTGATCCAGTCGAAAATCCCCAGGAATTGATCGACTTCAAACAGAATTTTATCAGCTTATCTGGAATACTATTAGTAAAGATATTTTTCACGTTTTTTAAAATAAAGTTTTAGAAGTAAATCTATGCCACTCTGTTGTAGATGGGCAGTTCTTGCTCTGATTCCTAAAAAATGTAATTTAAGGGGTAAAAAAATCGTAGACCTGTGTGTCTTTTATGTGTACACTATACAATTCTGTCAAAGGCTTTAGCAAATAATTTAAAACTCTTGTGAATGCAGAGACAGACCAATCTTACTGTATTAAAGTCGTTGACAATCTTTCTTAAGTAGAAAAACTATGTACAGTAATTCGGTTTTTATTGTCCCTCTATTATATTCTTTACAAAAGCACTTGAGTGGTATTACAGAGCCAGGAGTACCTCCTTTAATTTCAGGTAAACTTATGCAAATAGTACAGTAATAATGTTTGAATAGGCAATCAAAAGAATGTCCAAATGCTACTGTAGACAAATGTCTTAATACAATTGAAAAAGCATCTAGTACTAAAGTTAACTGGGGTGAGCGTAATACTTTACTGGTAGGGGATTGGCAAGGAAGGAACGTCCCTCGATTTCCTAAATAACTAAGGTGTGAAAGGTATGGCATTAAGGTTTGCACAAAAGAACTGGAATGCATTCCTTGAAAAGGTAAAACATAGATTTTACAAAGGGAAATTAGTTTTGGGAAATTAGTTTTGTCACAATTGTCCCATAAAGGAAAAGTATTAATTTATTAATAGTCTTGTAGCATCTGTGCTTTGGCATAAATGTTGGTTTTAAGTCCTCCAGGAGGCATTTTGGAAAATATCCAGGAACAAATGATTAACTTTTTTTGGAATGGAAACCATTGTTTAAAACCTGCAATCATTTTTCTACCATTGGGAGATGGAGGTCAGGTTTTAATAGATGTGATTAATAAAGTGGCAGCTTTAAGTCTGCAAGTAATTCAAAAACTTCTTAGGAGCAAATATGCAATTAAATAATTTAGTGTTTTTTGATGAAAAAAGATTAAGGGCCTCATGCAGAGAGCAGCGCTATTCAGAATTGGAGAGGGGAATTTTTTTTAGCTTTATTGGAGAGTTTTTATCTCCATATGCAGAAAGGGCATAAAACTGCCTTTCTGCATATGGACAGTTTCAACCAGCGCTATGAGCGCTGTTGAAACTAGTGGGGAAAAAAATCGCGGTTTTTTTTTTTCCCCCTCCACCGGCCGCGGAGCGCCAGCTGCTTGGTGGAGGGGGAAAATGTTGAAAATCGCGCCATTTTTTTGGCGCGAACAGCCACTAGATGGCGATTGCGGCTCTCTGCATACGGCAGAAAAAAAAACTGGAGAGATTAGAAACTCTCCAGCCGCACGGCGAATTTCAAGGGAAAAAAAAAAATGGCGCTTTTTTTAAAACTTGCCTGTTTCGGCAGTTTAAAGCTCCATTTTCGCCGGCTAATGGCGAGATTCCTTTTAGCGCTGCTCTCTGCATGAGGCCCCAATTGTTTGACTTTGGATAGGCATTTATTTATTTTGGATATAAATAAGGTTGATGGTAATGTACTGCGTTGCCGTTGTTTTGCAAAAAGTATAAACAATCCCTGGACACTTTTAAATGTTAAAAGAGACAAAGAACAACCTTTGAGTTTTGGAATTTTAGAACAGCCTTTTTTTTAATCCCATGTTCCCTGTCAAGTCTTTAGTAGTAAGACTTTGGTAGCTACTTTTTAAACGCTAGTATTACTACAATTATGAATTTAGCTACATTTAAAAAAAATTAATGGTTGTCCGCTAAAGAGCTCACTACGAGGTAGGTCCACAGAGCTCCGTTAATAAGTTAGCGAGACGTCAACTTCACTTAATATCTCGTTAAGTGCTAACAGGGATCTTCAAAGCTCACTAGCGATGCATGAAGTGCTGTTTTCAGTCATTATGAGCCATTTCGTTAACGAACATTAGTGCTAGGAAGAGAATGGAGAGGAAGATGGTCTATGCCCCTTCAACATATATTCTGACACTGTGAAGCAAGTAAGTCATGGAGGAAGAGGAGTGGGAATGGCCCCTAGCCCTCAACAGGCTAAGTGAAAACTGGTGAAGGAAGTGAGGGTTAACTCCAGGAATAAGGGGTTAAAACAGGGGAGAGGCCTTAACAAGGCTGGTTGAGCGAGGAAGACTTTTCAATTATGGATTGTATGGAAGGAGGTGAAGGCCTTTCAGGAAGAATGGAGTTTCTGGTGAATGAGGGTTTTGGTATCCCATAACTGCTCAGAGAAGAAGGAGATCTGGGCAGCAGCAGAAGGCTGTTGTAAATTGGAGATACACTATTTGGTGCAGCCCCATGGTGTTGCTGGTTTAATGGCTAGAGGGCAGCGGAGCTAGATGCGGGGCGAAGGATTTTTGGAACGTTCAGCTAGGTTGGCAGCTTTTACAGTGGGTAGAGAAGATATGAGGCCTGAGCAGAAGGCAAGGAAGATTTTATTACAGTTGAGTGGTTTGTTGGAAATGGAAAAATTGAAGTTTGGTTCAAGTCAAACAATTAATGCAGTGAAAACTATAGAGGCAATATAATTATACTGGGGGGGTAGAGTATGGGAGGGTCAGGTTATATTAGGAGAAGAGTTAAGGAGTACGGTTGATTAAATATTGGAAACGTCAGACAGATTGGGGATTAAGACAGGGAAGGGACTGGGAGGTCTGAGGGGTGCATGAGTGGGGGAAAAGGGATATGCCGGGTTGTATGATGCTTATACATGGGTGGCAAGTCCATTGGGGATGCATCTACCGGTAGCAGGGAAGGAGAAGATATGGAAAAGTTACTACTGTATGTGGATTTTGTGATATTACAGCCAGGTTATGAGGAGGGAAAGTCAGAAGGAAAAAAGAGGATAAGAAGGAGGGGGCTGGTGGAAGACGGTTTCCAAAGTAATTGGTTGGAGGCGTTTGTTATCTTGGCAATTGTGATTCGTGAAAAGCACCCCCAGCTTTGTTCAGGTTTATTTAAATATGTAGACACAGTTTCATCAGTCTGTAAGACACTCTGTTGTGTGGTTAGTGGAAGTATGATAATGGTTTCAAGCAGAAATTATCGATACATACACATATGAAGTGGAATGGCAAAGATATGGATCTATGGATGTCTCTCTTAGTGATACAGAGGTCCATGCCATTTCAAGGGGTTGTCGTCTCAGCCAGCACTCAAAGAAACCGACTGGGGTCTGAAGGGGAGTGTGCTGGGCATTTAATAAGGGGCAATGTGAATGGGGCCAAGGGTGTACATTTAGGCACAAGTGTGGGGTATATGGTGGAAGACATGTGGTTCCATTGTATTTGATGAGTGTTAGAGGAATGGGCAGAAGAGGTTAGAGACTTTTTCCAGAAGGGAAAGATGTCCTAGTTTTAGGTGAGAGGAAGGGTGGCAAGACCGATACCAGCATGCTTTCACCTATTGGGCTGTAAATTGGAAGGTAATTACTGTAATAGTTACATAAATCAAATGTTGATTTGTTTACCAATGGGGCGTTTGGTATAATATTTTGAGACTTTTAGTTCCTTTTTGGAGTGGGTGATACGAGAGACGACAGGGTAATGTTTTGCACTATTTGGATGATTTTTTGTTTATTAGGCTAGCGGGGGGAGGGAGGGTGTGTGTGAAAAGTCAGTTGACATTTCAGGAGGTTAGGAAATGTAGTATTTCATTAGCTTATGACAAAACAGAGGGGCCAGCCATAATGTTACATTTTCTAGGACTATAAATTGATGTGGAGTGGATGGAGTACATATTGCAAGTAGGAAATTGAAGGAAATACAGCAGGTTGTAGGAAGTATGCTGTTTAGAAAGAAGGCAACATTAAGGGAGTATCAGTCAGTCTAGGGTCGTCATGTAATCACAGTCAGGGTTATGCCTATGTGGAGAGTTTTTTGTACAGTAGGTATCTGGCAATGGCAACTGCATGCTTTAAAACGCCAGAATATTTCCTTAGAATAACAAAGGAGGTGAAGGAGGATTTAAGGTTATGGGACCAGTTTTTTCTAGTACAATGGCATTATTTATGGAGTACGCAAGTGATAGCTGTAACATTAAGCAATTTACAGATGCAGCTGCTTCAGCGGGTTTTGGTACCTATTTTTGGGGAAGATGGTGTGCGGATGCATGGTCTAGGGAATGGGCAGAGACTGGATAATTAAGTAATCTCGCCCTTCTGGAGTTTTTCCCTCTGCAGCTGTGGATCTGTGGATCTGTCGGGAGGAGAAGCTGACCATCAAATGGTGCCTTCAGGTCCGACAATATGGCGGTAGTGAGTGAATAATTTGTCAGCAGATAGAAGAGTTCAGAAGAATGGCTCTGGGCGAAGTGTCTGTAGGCGAATTATGTCCCAGGTTCTTGTGGAGACTAGCGCTTCAAGGATGACAGAATTGATAAACAACTCTTTGGCACTGGTATGTGGAGGGTGTATTTACAGGCATGGGAGGAATCATATGTTTTTTGCAAAGATGGAAACAAGGAGGAATCATGGAATCTAAAAGGGGTACACTGGTATCCTTCATGCTGCATGAGGGGTGTTTAGAGGCAACCAAAGGGAAAAAGTTGGCAGGCATCAGATTCTTTTTGAGATTGAATGAAAGGGAAGATATTATGGGAAGTTTTTTTAATAAAGAAAATGTTGGCTGGTGGGTGGAAAAGTCCCAGGAGGAGCGATACTAGGTAGCCAATTAGGGGGGATTTATTTTTGGATATCATGAGGGCAGCAATGGTGTAGTGTTTATCAGAACTTGAGGCTGTACTTTTTTGGGTTGTGTTTTCTAGTGCATATTTTGGGACATTTATAATTAGTGAGTTGGTAAGTCGGGCTAAGAATGTCGAGGGTGGCTTGCAGCATGAGGATGTGGTAGTAGAATTGGATTTAGTAAGGATATTTTTAAGAAAGTAAAAACTGATCAGAAGGGTAACGATGTGTGGATTCATTTAAGGGACAATTGGAGAGCTGTATTTGGGAAACACTGAGTCCTTCTATGCCGTCGGACGACCGTGCATGTGACGATCGGTGAGCTGGCAGGGCTGATTCTGGGAGCGGAGAGTGGATTACCAATAACTTTACCGCACCCAAAGAAGGCTCAGGGCGATCTTTATACGCTCTAAAGGCTTTATACTCACCTGCACTTGTGAGTGAAATGTAGGAGTTTTTTACTTATTTTTGTCAGTAAATGGTTTTACACTATGCTCTCTTTATCTCACCTTTGTTTCAATTTTCCATATGTGCTGAGGATCTCTCCCTTAATATAGAGTAAGTGACAACACCCACTGCAGAGAGGGTTTTTGACTTATTTAATGTACCCCGTTTTTTTCGCCCCCGCATTTACCACATTGGATTGCACAGACTTTTTGGATAGTCTGAATATTTGAAGCTGCATCTCAACGCGGGGCTGGAAAGCATATGTATATCTATGTCATTTAGTGAGACATGAGAGTAAGGTTTTTGCGCTTAATTTTCTGTTTTGCTTGATATTAGTTTTGTCTGAAATAGTGTATTGGAGGGGGCTAGGAGTGTGAAGAGAGGTGTAGGAGAAAATTGAATAGATCAATGGAGAAGTTTGTGTTTCGTATAGGGAGGGTTTCAGTCAGGCATAGGGAGCTAGAGGGGGATATGACCGTTATTTAGACGTAATGGGGTGCACCTTTTGGAAATAGGGATTGATATTTTTAATCAGACATCTGTTTGCACTACAAAGAGCCTATTGTAATCAGGGTTGCTAGGGGCAGGACCCTACGATAGACATCTTTTTACCTCCTCGAAAGCTCTGTGGCACTCTCTAGACCAAGGTTGTCCAATTGCAGTCCTTAAGGGCCACCAACAGGTCAGGTTTTAAGGATATCACTGTTTCAGCACAGGTGGCTCAATCAGTGGCTCAGTTATTGACTGATCCACTTATTGAGAAACCTGTGCATAAACAGGGATATCTTTAAAACCTGACCTGTTGGTGGCCCTTGAGGACTGAAGTTGGACACTCCTGCTCTAGACCATACCACTTGGGCAGGCACACATTTTTTCATGAGATCTGTCAGGCGAGCCGTAATTGCGGAGTAATTTGAGATAAAGCATTGGTAATAACCTTCTAATAACAGGGAGCGTACTTGTGTCTTTGTCCGTGGGGTGGAAACTTCTTTCAGGGCAGCTACCTTATTGGTCAGTGGTCTTACTTTCCCACCCCCAACAGCATAGCCTAAGTATTTTGTTTCGGTCTTCCCTAAGGCACATTTCTTAGGGTTGGCGGTGAGCCCTGCCACTCTCAAAGACCTGGGGGCAGCATTTAGATGGGCCCACCAGTGTTTACTGTAGATCAGGGGTGCACAAACTGGGGGTGCAAGATTTGTTTTGGGGGGGGTGCGGCGCTTACAGAGGCCCACACTCTTTTCCCATAGCATTTACCCACATGACCCTGGGGCGTCATTTGACGCTTGAGACACGGTAATGGGTGCGTGAGCAATGGTGGAAAGCAGGTACGGGGTGCAGGGCAAAATCTAGATGATTCTAGAGGTCCTACTACATCTACCCTAAACTTCTCAAAGGGAACCGAGATCAAGGGTAGTTTTGTTTTGTCCCTTCAGACTGGTTAGCTGTTATTCAGGACATGCCGCACATAATTTGGTGATCTCATTATGCATCCCTGGCCAATAGAACTGGTATAAAATACGGCCAAAGATTTTGTCTCTGCCGAGGTGACCACACCAATGGAGAATATGGGCTGAATATGGCTTTAACAAACACCTTATGAACCAAGATTTTCCTGTGACCTCCCCTGTTTGTGAATGCTTGTTGACCCTATACAGAAAATCATTTACTGATGTGAAATGAGGGAATACCATTACGCCTTGGGCAGCCAATACATTGTCATTGGTTTGACCACCTTTCAATACTATCTATGAAGGAACGGTTCTTCCCTCTGGCAAAAGTCAGGAAGCGACAGCTCAGGTAAATCTCCAGACCCTGTCTTGTCCTCTTTCTTGTCATTCACAGTCATTACTTGTGACTTATGCATATTAGTATTGTTATCTAGAGTACCAGATTTGTTTAACCAGTCTTATTTGTCACAGCATCTTTGCTTCTGAGATTTTGGAACCCGTTGTCTACTGGAGATATAGGGCCAGTCTTGGCCAAGCAAAACTGGGGCAGGGAACAACTCCTACTTCTATCCTGGCCTCCCTACCCTTTAACTGTAGCAGGATTTTGGCAGTCGGGTATCATTTTATATCACCATATATACATTCTATGCTCCACGAGAAGTCAAAGGAAAGCACTTCAGGCGGTAAAAGTTCCTGGAAGACAAAGTTTTTGCAGAGCCCAAATCCACGAAGCCCTGGACAGATTTACCCCCAATCAGGACTGGAAGTAGCCGGGGCTTGCAGATTTCTCTGAGGAAGGCTGAGGCGACAGGCCTGCTGAAGGAACAATCCATTTGTGGGCACTCCATATGACGGTGGCCCTGTTCCCCACAGATAGAACATGGAGAGGACACTCTTGCAGGGGGTTGATTTGGATACCTCTTAGCTGGATGGGAGACTGGAGAGCAGGAGCTGGGTGTGTTCTGTGTGCGGCATCCTCTGACGTTTCCCTCTTTTGGCTATGAGTTGACATCAGGAACTAGAAGAGGGAATCGACGGGGACTGGCATCAGAACCTCTCCATTGCTGGAACGGTTGATCCCTTCATGGGGCTTGGCAGTCCCGAGTTGATGGGTTGTAGTTTACATGCTTGCCTGGCCTCCCTCTTTGGGCATCATCCGGAGTGGGTGGAGTCTGTGCCATTGGATCCTGGACACTCTCCTTGTCCTCGGCCCAAGGAAGTTTTGCATGAGCTAAACAGGCAGATTCAAAGTTATGGCAGCACAGCATTTTATCCAGGAGCATATGGCAGAGGTTAGGAATTGCTCCAGAAATACTTGTTTTAGAATCCCTCTTTGGTGCACTGCTTGAGCTGTATCCCCCGAGTATACAAGCCCAGTAAGCACTGAGCTATGACCCCGGGTGTCACCTTAGAGGTGTAATTCAAGTTCTGGAACTGCTGTCGGTAGGTTTCTGGGGTCAGGCCTAAGCGATTTAAAATGGATGATTTTACCTGCTTATAGTCCATAGCTTGATCTACAGCCTGAGCTTCTCCTGTGATGAAAGTTTAATAGGAAAGCCTGTGGGTTCTCAGCCGGCTTCATTTTTCCCCAGGAAAATCGGTGGGTGTCCGGACGTTCTGGTCGAGCAGATCGAGGGGACCAGGACAGTACATGGGCTGCCTACTGCTGGATATGGAGCTGGGCTTGCTGCTGCAAATACTGCAGTATTAGTACAGTTTGCTTGGCCTGTTTGCTGTTTTGCCTGGCCTGTTTTTCAGCCTGTGCTGCCTGCTGCTGGGTAAGGAACTGTGCATGCTGCTGCAGTAGTAGTCCGTTTTGCCTGGCCTTCTCCTGCAGAAACTTCTATAAAAAATATGTATTTTTTTCCGTGTGGTCCTCCTGATGCAGGGGCCACTCAGAATCCCACTTCTCGCACCATAGGTTGCAGTGAGAAGGCTACAACACATGGGGGTTTTGTGAATAGCCTTTTTATTAAGCCTTGAAATGTGGAACACAAAAGAGCTTACATTCAGCGTACATACAAAATAACATAAAGCAGCTTATTTTAAGCAGGGTTTGCATAGTCCATTTTAAACAGTCCAGAACTTGGCTGAGTCCTTGGTCCGCAAGGCTCAGTCTTTAAGCAAGAACAGGGGTCTGTGATTCCAATAGCAGTGTGCTCCTGCAAGGTTCCAGGCTAAGACATAGGGTGCAGCAGGTTCCAGACATTTAAGCCCTGCCAATGTTCCAGCTGAGGGCTGGCTAATTACCTCAGGCTGAGATTTAACCAGCTCAATGCTGGACCCAGCAGCTACACATGCAAAGTAATTAGGCAACAACGGCTACACATACAATGTAATTAGGCAAGGCAACTACCCTGTCACAGGACATATTTGTTTTTTTTCTTCAAAATGTCTCCCTTTTGGTGCGGAATATTATCTTAGTTAAAGAAATGCCATTTGTTTAATGTTTTTTTACAAGCTGAGGCAAAATGTGTTACAAACGATATTAGGTTCTGGACAATGTGATGAATTTGTTTTACTATAAGCTTTGATCACCTGATGGATGAGTAGAATATAGTTTTTATTAGTTGATATTATTAATAAGAATAATACAAATGTTTGTAAAGATAAATGGTGTGTAAATAGAGTATTATGTGATGTAAGAAAAATTTCGTTTTGATTTTATTTTAATAAATTAATTTGTGCTTTTTCTGTCTGATAATAGTTCAATGTACAGAATAAATAAATGTTTGGTAAAAATGAAATCTCGTTCTCCTCTCTTTCTCTCCTCCCCTTCTCTCCTAGCCCTATGTCGCCTACCTAAGGGAGGCCAGATTTCTGGAGATAACTCTCCATCTAGGAGATCGTCAAGCTTGCATCTTAATGAATAGTCCATGAATATGTAATTTTTAAATTTTGCCTCATTTACATACACAATTTGCATATTGCCGAGCACTTAATAGAGTTTAATAAATAGACTCCTTAAATTACTAATATAGTACATGTTTTAATACCATCTAAGAAAAAAATGTGCTTGGAAAAATACATACTGTAGCTTTTCCTTCTTACAGTGTTGGAAAAGTCCAAATAACTGGACTCTGAATTCCTGGTGCCTATTGCACTGAAGCAGATTGCACCAGGCTTAGAGAAATAAATATTTTTAGCACTATTAATTAATATGTTAAGGAATTAATAATGACAAGTGATGATTGAAATATGATTATAAGTAATTAGCAAATCGTGCTGGTAAAAAAAATCTATTACTATTCATAATTAAGATTAGTTGCACCAATACCTCCACGCACTTGGTTGGCATCTCAGCTGGTTTATCAAAGATCATAAAGCGGTACCATCCCGAAGACAATGAGTGGTCGCAAATCAAATCATGAATAGCAGACTGCTGCAGTCTTAAAGAATCAAAGTCCAAACTTCTGTAAGGATTCTGCAGAATCTGATGTCCACTTGAAGCGCACTCTGGAGCTGTCAAAAGAAATGTGACAATATCACAAACAATTTAATCAACAAGCTAAAAATATCAAACAGACTAGAAAAACAAAAAGTGCTGCATTTAATTTAGTAAAGGCTTATAAGATGTTATCATGCATAGAATGGGGTATGGGTGGAAGAGAAGACAGCATTCATCACTTAAATGGGATGGACGAGGAAAGGATATCCAACTTAGGTTTGTTTACATCTTAAAAGAGACGTCTAAGAGGAGATGTGACTATTTACAAGTATATACAAAGTCAATACAAGGATATTTCGGCTGAACGTTTCAACCCAAGGATAGTGCAAATGACACAGGGTCATCTTTGAGATTGGAGGAAAAGAGATATCACCAGCAGCAAATGAAAGTGTTTTTTACAGTAAGGACTATTAACATGTGGAATGTATTACACATGGAGACTGTGGTGACAGATACAATAGATTTCTTTAAAAAAAACAAAAAAAAAAACAGGTTAGACCTCTTTCTAGAAAGGAAAGGCATGTACCAAATAAGTGAAACATAGTATGAATATTGATCCAGAGATAAATGTGATTGTCATTACTGGAAGGAAGGAATTAATTTTTCCCTTATGAAACATCATTGGCTAATGCTTCACTGGAATTTTTTTGTGTTTTGCCTTCTTCTGGATCAATATAAATACAAATATAGGACTACATTTAAGAAACAGTAGGTTGAACTCAATGGACATATGTGTCTTTTCAACCTCATCTGCTATGTAACTATGTAAGTGGGTAATTTAAATGGCAGATTTTTTTGTGTGGTAATTTATGTGCATCACAGACAGAGAAGTTTACGTTTAAACAACATCATATAAAGAACTGTGCCACAGAATAACTTATCAGTGATATTGGCTTTTTTTTAATTGATTTTAAAAAGATGAAATCCTCCTTAAGTAAAATGTTTATTTCCTTGAGCAAAAATGATTACGTTTCTGTTTATGGGATTGATTTTAATTTTATCTGGTAATTATTGTTCTTCTCCATTACCATTTTGAAAAAATTACATTGTCATCACTAGTCAGAAAAAAAGGAAACAATCCTCAATACCACAAATAAAGTCAACACATTCTCTATCTTATTATAACTTTAAAGGAAGGTGCATGTATCTTCAAGTGTGGCTACTTTGTATTTTTTGTTGTTGAAAGAATTGGACATTCGCAGCACTTTACCTAAGTAGTAAATTAACACTCACCATGGTATAGATGTGTCCAGACTTACTGTTTTTGATATCACAAAAAAGTGCGAAATTACAGCTGCGTAAACACATTTTTTACCGCAACTTGGCCGGCAGAATTATTTGTGGGGTTTATTTATGTAACTGCAATTCAGTATATATGCTGCATATGGCGCACTGAATATCTTTGCCCATGCCTGCACATGCGCTGTCTACAACACGACACACGTGTTCCTATACAACATAACAATGTCACTAGAAATGTCTAGAATGTCTAGGTTGACTAATATTAATATGGCAGCGAGCTGACAAGGCCGCCTCACAGAGCACAAAGGGACTCCACCGAGCATCCCATCCTTCCTGGCTTGGGAGTTTCCACAGGAGTTCTGAAACCCAATGGAGGGTGTCTGGTTGGTGGTTTTCCCTAACAGAGTAAGTGTGTGAATACAGTAATCTAATAACAGCATAGCATAATTGTACAAATTACATGTACAAAATATTGTTGTGTTTAAGCTCTCTATTACTTTACGTTTTGAAGAGGGAAACTGGAAGAGCTGAAATGCTCCTCAGCGACCAGCAGGAGGAGGAGCAGGGCCCTTGGGTGGGTGGTTAGGCTTCCCAAGTGGGTAGCGGGGTAGGGTGGGTTAACCCCTTAATTACTATAGCGGTTATTTATCGCTAAAATGATTAAGGGGTTAGGGGCCATTAGATTGTATTTTTTCATGTACTCTTGCTGGCAACGGAGGACATGGACCTGCAGTATGCTGACGAGGATTCCCTTCATGATGGCAGGGGTAAATAGAAAGTTTTATTTACTTTATTTATGCTGGCTGGCTAATGTTTGATTTTATAATGGACAAATGAGCTATTATCCATATCATATAGTTATTTTGTTTAATAAAGAAAGAGCAGTTCCAGCTCAGCCTGTAGATGTGAGTGGTGCACTTAGAAATAGTAGGCTAATTCGGAAAAACAAAAAGTATTTAATTAAACAGTACCTTTTTTTGTTTGTTAATAAATGTATTGTATTAGTGGGGATCGGAAACCATCCCTTTCCAGTGATTGGTATATTGAGTTCACTTTTTGTTTTTCCTAATAGTTATTTTGCCCATTACTGTACTGTATGAGTTGAGGGTGTGTATTTATTTAAATGTTAGCAAAAAAAAAAATTGCCACAGGATTAGTACCGCAAACCAGCGGGGACCCGCAGGGACCACCAAAGGGCCCCCGGAAACCCACAGGAACCATCTGAGGACCCCTGAACACCCGCAGGGACC